>NW_025536440.1:0-30000 GCF_020615455.1 Coregonus clupeaformis
TAACAGTCTGCTTCTATATTAACTACAGTAACAGTCTGCTTCTATATTAACTACAGTAACAGTCTGCTTCTATATTAACTACAGTAACAGTCTGCTTCTATAATAACTACAGTAACAGTCTTCTATATTAACTACAGTAACAGTCTGCTTCTATATTAACTACAGTAACAGTCTGCTTCTATATTAACTACAGTAACAGTCTGCTTCTGTATTAACTACAGTAACAGTCTGCTTCTATATTAACTACAGTAACAGTCTGCTTTATATTAACTACAGTAACAGTCTGCTTCTATATTAACTACAGTAACAGTCTGCTTCTAGTATTAACTACAGTAACAGTCTGCTTCTATATTGAACTTACAGTAACAGTCTGCTTCCATGATTAAGCTACAGTAACAGTCTGCTTCTATAGTAACTACAGTAACAGTCTGCTTCTATATTAACTACAGATAACAGTCTGCTTCTATATGTAACTGCGGTAACAGTCTGCTTCATAGTTAACTACAGCAACAGTCTGCTTTAGGTATTAACTGCCACAGTAACAGTCTGCTTCTATATTAACTACAGTAACAGTCTGCTTCTATATTAACTCACAGTAACAGTCTGCTTCTATATTAACTCACAGTAACAGTCTGCTTCTATTAACTACAGTAACAGTCTGCTTCTATATTGAACTGACAGTAACAGCCGGTCTATAGCAGTTTCTATATTAACTACAGTAACAGTCTGCTTCTATATTAACTACAGTAACAGTCTGCTTCCATATTAACTACAGTAACAGTCTGCTTCTATATTAACTACAGTAACAGTCTGCTTCTATATTAACTACAGTAACAGTCTGCTTCTTATATTAACTGCTAGTAACAGCTCTGCTTCCATATTAAGTACAAACAGTCTGCTTCTATAACTACAGTAACAGTCGTTGCTTCTATATTAACTAAAGTAACAGTCTGCTTCTATAATAACATTACAGTAACAGTCTGCTTCTATATTAACTCAGCAGTAACAGTCTGCTTCCATATTAACTACAGGTAACAGTCTGCTTCTATATTAACTACAGTAACAGTCTGCTTCTATATTAACTACAGTAACAGTCTGCTTCTATATTAACTACAGTAACAGTCTGCTTCCATATTAACTGCAGTAACAGTCTGCTTCCATATTAACTACAGTAACAGTCTGCTTCTATATTAACTACAGTAACAGTCTGCTTCTATATTAACTACAGTAACAGTCTGCTTCTATATTAACTACAGTAACAGTCTGCTTCTATATTAACTACAGTAACAGTCTGCTTCTATATTAACTACAGTAACAGTCTGCTTCTGTATTAACTACAGTAACAGTCTGCTTCTATATTAACTACAGTAACAGTCTGCTTCCATATTAACTACAGTAACAGTCTGCTTCTATATTAACTACAGTAACAGTCTGCTTCTATATTAACTACAGGTAACAGTCTGCTTCTATATTAACTACGGTAACAGTCTGCTTCTATTAACTACAGTAACAGTCTGCTTCTATAATTAACACAGTAACCCAGTCTGCTTCTATATAACTACAGTAACAGTCTGCTTCTATATTATAACTAGTAACAGTCTGCTTCTCATATTAACTACAGTAACAGTCTGCTTCTATATTAACTACAGTAACAGTCTGCTTCTATATTAACTACAGTAACAGTCTGCTTCTATATTAACTAGCAGTAACAGTCTGCTTCTCTATTAACTACAGAAACAGTCTGCTTCTATATTAACTACAGTAACAGTCTGCTTCTATATTAACTACAGTAACAGTCTGCTTCTATATTAACTCACAGTAACAGTCTCGCTTCTATATTAACTACAGTAACAGTCTGCTTCTATATTAACTACAGTAACAGTCTGCTTCTGTATTAACTACAGTAACAGTCTGCTTCCATATTAACTACAGTAACAGTCTGCTTCCATATTAACTACAGTAACAGTCTGCTTCTATATTAACTACAGTAACAGTCTGCTTCTATATTAACTACAGTAACAGTCTGCTTCTATATTAACTACAGTAACAGTCTGCTTTGCATAAATATTAAGCTACAGTAACAGTCTGCTTCTATATTAACTACAGTAACAGTCTGCTTCTATATTAACTACCAGTAACAGTCTGCTTCCATAATAACTACAGTAACAGTCTGCTTCTATATTAACTACAGGTAACAGTCTGCTTCTATATTAACTACAGTAACAGTCTGCTTCTATATTAACTACAGTAACAGTCTGCTTCTATATTAACTACAGTAACAGTCTGCTTCTATATTAACTACAGTAACAGTCTGCTTCTATATTAACTACAGTAACAGTCTGCTTCTATATTAACTACAGTAACAGTCTGCTTCTATATTAACTTACAGTAACAGTCTGCTTCTATATTAACTACAGTAACAGTCTGCTTCTATATTAACTACAGTAACAGTCTGCTTCTATATACTACAGTAACAGTCTGCTTCCATATTAACTACAGTAACAGTCTGCTTCTATATTAACTACAGTAACAGTCTGCTTCTATATTAACTACAGTAACAGTCTGCTTCTATATTAACTACAGTAACAGTCTGCTTCTATATAACTACAGTAACAGTCTGCTTCTATATTAACTACAGTAACAGTCTGCTTCTATATTAACTACAGTAACAGTCTGCTTCTATATTAACTACAGTAACAGTCTGCTTCTATATTAACTACAGTAACAGTCTGCTTCTATATTAACTACAGTAACAGTCTGCTTCTATATTAACTACAGTAACAGTCTGCTTCTATATTAACTACAGTAACAGTCTGCTTCTATATTAACTACAGTAACAGTCTGCTTCTATATTAACTACAGTAACAGTCTGCTTCTATATTAACTACAGTAACAGTCTGCTTCTATATTAACTACAGTAACAGTCTGCTTCTATATTAACTACAGTAACAGTCTGCTTCTATATTAACTACAGTAACAGTCTGCTTCTATATTAACTACAGTAACAGTCTGCTTCTATATTAACTACAGTAACAGTCTGCTTCTATATTAACTACAGTAACAGTCTGCTTCTATATTAACTACAGTAACAGTCTGCTTCCATATTAACTACAGTAACAGTCTGCTTCTATATTAACTACAGTAACAGTCTGCTTCTATATTAACTACAGTAACAGTCTGCTTCTATATTAACTACAGTAACAGTCTGCTTCCATATTAACTACAGTAACAGTCTGCTTCTATATTAACTACAGTAACAGTCTGCTTCTATATTAACTACAGTAACAGTCTGCTTCTATATTAACTACAGTAACAGTCTGCTTCTATATTAACTACAGTAACAGTCTGCTTCTATATTAACTACAGTAACAGTCTGCTTCTATATTAACTACAGTAACAGTCTGCTTCCATATTAACTACAGTAACAGTCTGCTTCTATATTAACTACAGTAACAGTCTGCTTCTATATTAACTACAGTAACAGTCTGCTTCTATATTAACTACAGTAACAGTCTGCTTCTATATTAACTACAGTAACAGTCTGCTTCTATATTAACTACAGTAACAGTCTGCTTCTATATTAACTACAGTAACAGTCTGCTTCTATATTAACTACAGTAACAGTCTGCTTCCATATTAACTACAGTAACAGTCTGCTTCTATATTAACTACAGTAACAGTCTGCTTCTATATTAACTACAGTAACAGTCTGCTTCCATATTAACTACAGTAACAGTCTGCTTCTATATTAACTACAGTAACAGTCTGCTTCTATATTAACTACAGTAACAGTCTGCTTCTATATTAACTACAGTAACAGTCTGCTTCTATATTAACTACAGTAACAGTCTGCTTCTATATTAACTACAGTAACAGTCTGCTTCTATATTAACTACGGTAACAGTCTGCTTCTATATTAACTACAGTAACAGTCTGCTTCTATATTAACTACAGTAACAGTCTGCTTCTATATTAACTACAGTAACAGTCTGCTTCTATATTAACTACAGTAACAGTCTGCTTCTATATTAACTACAGTAACAGTCTGCTTCTATATTAACTACAGTAACAGTCTGCTTCTATATTAACTACAGTAACAGTCTGCTTCTATATTAACTACAGTAACAGTCTGCTTCTATATTAACTACGGTAACAGTCTGCTTCTATATTAACTACAGTAACAGTCTGCTTCTATATTAACTACAGTAACAGTCTGCTTCTATATTAACTACAGTAACAGTCTGCTTCTATATTAACTACAGTAACAGTCTGCTTCTATATTAACTACAGTAACAGTCTGCTTCTATATTAACTACAGTAACAGTCTGCTTCCATATTAACTACAGTAACAGTCTGCTTCTATATTAACTACAGTAACAGTCTGCTTCCATATTAACTACAGTAACAGTCTGCTTCTATATTAACTACAGTAACAGTCTGCTTCTATATTAACTACAGTAACAGTCTGCTTCTATATTAACTACAGTAACAGTCTGCTTCTATATTAACTACAGTAACAGTCTGCTTCTATATTAACTACAGTAACAGTCTGCTTCTATATTAACTACAGTAACAGTCTGCTTCTATATTAACTACAGTAACAGTCTGCTTCTATATTAACTACAGTAACAGTCTGCTTCCATATTAACTACAGTAACAGTCTGCTTCTATATTAACTACAGTAACAGTCTGCTTCTATATTAACTACAGTAACAGTCTGCTTCTATATTAACTACAGTAACAGTCTGCTTCTATATTAACTACAGTAACAGTCTGCTTCTATATTAACTACAGTAACAGTCTGCTTCTATATTAACTACAGTAACAGTCTGCTTCTATATTAACTACAGTAACAGTCTGCTTCTATATTAACTACAGTAACAGTCTGCTTCTATATTAACTACAGTAACAGTCTGCTTCCATATTAACTACAGTAACAGTCTGCTTCTATATTAACTACAGTAACAGTCTGCTTCTATATTAACTACAGTAACAGTCTGCTTCTATATTAACTACAGTAACAGTCTGCTTCTATATTAACTACAGTAACAGTCTGCTTCTATATTAACTACAGTAACAGTCTGCTTCTATATTAACTACAGTAACAGTCTGCTTCTATATTAACTACAGTAACAGTCTGCTTCTATATTAACTACAGTAACAGTCTGCTTCTATATTAACTACAGTAACAGTCTGCTTCTATATTAACTACAGTAACAGTCTGCTTCTATATTAACTACGGTAACAGTCTGCTTCTATATTAACTACAGTAACAGTCTGCTTCTATATTAACTACAGTAACAGTCTGCTTCTATATTAACTACAGTAACAGTCTGCTTCTATATTAACTACAGTAACAGTCTGCTTCTATATTAACTACAGTAACAGTCTGCTTCTATATTAACTACAGTAACAGTCTGCTTCTATATTAACTACAGTAACAGTCTGCTTCTATATTAACTACAGTAACAGTCTGCTTCTATATTAACTACAGTAACAGTCTGCTTCTATATTAACTACAGTAACAGTCTGCTTCCATATTAACTACAGTAACAGTCTGCTTCTATATTAACTACAGTAACAGTCTGCTTCTATATTAACTACAGTAACAGTCTGCTTCCATATTAACTACAGTAACAGTCTGCTTCTATATTAACTACAGTAACAGTCTGCTTCTATATTAACTACAGTAACAGTCTGCTTCTATATTAACTACAGTAACAGTCTGCTTCTATATTAACTACAGTAACAGTCTGCTTCTATATTAACTACAGTAACAGTCTGCTTCTATATTAACTACAGTAACAGTCTGCTTCTATATTAACTACAGTAACAGTCTGCTTCTATATTAACTACAGTAACAGTCTGCTTCTATATTAACTACAGTAACAGTCTGCTTCTATATTAACTACAGTAACAGTCTGCTTCTATATTAACTACAGTAACAGTCTGCTTCTATATTAACTACAGTAACAGTCTGCTTCTATATTAACTACAGTAACAGTCTGCTTCTATATTAACTACAGTAACAGTCTGCTTCTATATTAACTACAGTAACAGTCTGCTTCTATATTAACTACAGTAACAGTCTGCTTCTATATTAACTACAGTAACAGTCTGCTTCTATATTAACTACAGTAACAGTCTGCTTCTATATTAACTACAGTAACAGTCTGCTTCTATATTAACTACAGTAACAGTCTGCTTCTATATTAACTACAGTAACAGTCTGCTTCTATATTAACTACAGTAACAGTCTGCTTCTATATTAACTACAGTAACAGTCTGCTTCTATATTAACTACGGTAACAGTCTGCTTCTATATTAACTACAGTAACAGTCTGCTTCTATATTAACTACAGTAACAGTCTGCTTCTATATTAACTACAGTAACAGTCTGCTTCTATATTAACTACAGTAACAGTCTGCTTCTATATTAACTACAGTAACAGTCTGCTTCTATATTAACTACAGTAACAGTCTGCTTCTATATTAACTACAGTAACAGTCTGCTTCTATATTAACTACGGTAACAGTCTGCTTCTATATTAACTACAGTAACAGTCTGCTTCCATATTAACTACAGTAACAGTCTGCTTCTATATTAACTACAGTAACAGTCTGCTTCTATATTAACTACAGTAACAGTCTGCTTCTATATTAACTACAGTAACAGTCTGCTTCTATATTAACTACAGTAACAGTCTGCTTCTATATTAACTACAGTAACAGTCTGCTTCTATATTAACTACAGTAACAGTCTGCTTCTATATTAACTACAGTAACAGTCTGCTTCTATATTAACTACAGTAACAGTCTGCTTCTATATTAACTACAGTAACAGTCTGCTTCTATATTAACTACAGTAACAGTCTGCTTCTATATTAACTACAGTAACAGTCTGCTTCCATATTAACTACAGTAACAGTCTGCTTCTATATTAACTACAGTAACAGTCTGCTTCTATATTAACTACAGTAACAGTCTGCTTCTATATTAACTACAGTAACAGTCTGCTTCTATATTAACTACAGTAACAGTCTGCTTCTATATTAACTACAGTAACAGTCTGCTTCTATATTAACTACAGTAACAGTCTGCTTCTATATTAACTACAGTAACAGTCTGCTTCTATATTAACTACAGTAACAGTCTGCTTCTATATTAACTACAGTAACAGTCTGCTTCTATATTAACTACAGTAACAGTCTGCTTCTATATTAACTACAGTAACAGTCTGCTTCTATATTAACTACAGTAACAGTCTGCTTCTATATTAACTACAGTAACAGTCTGCTTCCATATTAACTACAGTAACAGTCTGCTTCTATATTAACTACAGTAACAGTCTGCTTCTATATTAACTACAGTAACAGTCTGCTTCTATATTAACTACAGTAACAGTCTGCTTCTATATTAACTACAGTAACAGTCTGCTTCTATATTAACTACAGTAACAGTCTGCTTCTATATTAACTACAGTAACAGTCTGCTTCTATATTAACTACAGTAACAGTCTGCTTCTATATTAACTACAGTAACAGTCTGCTTCTATATTAACTACAGTAACAGTCTGCTTCTATATTAACTACAGTAACAGTCTGCTTCTATATTAACTACAGTAACAGTCTGCTTCTATATTAACTACAGTAACAGTCTGCTTCTATATTAACTACAGTAACAGTCTGCTTCTATATTAACTACAGTAACAGTCTGCTTCTATATTAACTACAGTAACAGTCTGCTTCTATATTAACTACAGTAACAGTCTGCTTCTATATTAACTACAGTAACAGTCTGCTTCTATATTAACTACAGTAACAGTCTGCTTCTATATTAACTACAGTAACAGTCTGCTTCTATATTAACTACAGTAACAGTCTGCTTCTATATTAACTACAGTAACAGTCTGCTTCCATATTAACTACAGTAACAGTCTGCTTCTATATTAACTACAGTAACAGTCTGCTTCTATATTAACTACAGTAACAGTCTGCTTCTATATTAACTACAGTAACAGTCTGCTTCTATATTAACTACAGTAACAGTCTGCTTCTATATTAACTACAGTAACAGTCTGCTTCTATATTAACTACAGTAACAGTCTGCTTCTATATTAACTACAGTAACAGTCTGCTTCTATATTAACTACAGTAACAGTCTGCTTCTATATTAACTACAGTAACAGTCTGCTTCTATATTAACTACAGTAACAGTCTGCTTCTATATTAACTACAGTAACAGTCTGCTTCTATATTAACTACAGTAACAGTCTGCTTCTATATTAACTACAGTAACAGTCTGCTTCTATATTAACTACAGTAACAGTCTGCTTCTATATTAACTACAGTAACAGTCTGCTTCTATATTAACTACAGTAACAGTCTGCTTCTATATTAACTACAGTAACAGTCTGCTTCTATATTAACTACAGTAACAGTCTGCTTCTATATTAACTACAGTAACAGTCTGCTTCTATATTAACTACAGTAACAGTCTGCTTCTATATTAACTACAGTAACAGTCTGCTTCCATATTAACTACAGTAACAGTCTGCTTCTATATTAACTACAGTAACAGTCTGCTTCTATATTAACTACAGTAACAGTCTGCTTCTATATTAACTACAGTAACAGTCTGCTTCTATATTAACTACAGTAACAGTCTGCTTCTATATTAACTACAGTAACAGTCTGCTTCTATATTAACTACGGTAACAGTCTGCTTCTATATTAACTACAGTAACAGTCTGCTTCTATATTAACTACGGTAACAGTCTGCTTCCATATTAACTACAGTAACAGTCTGCTTCCATATTAACTACAGTAACAGTATGCTTCTATATTAACTACAGTAACAGTCTGCTTCTATATTAACTACAGTAACAGTCTGCTTCTATATTAACTACGGTAACAGTCTGCTTCTATATTAACTACAGTAACAGTCTGCTTCTATATTAACTACAGTAACAGTCTGCTTCTATATTAACTACAGTAACAGTCTGCTTCTATATTAACTACGGTAACAGTCTGCTTCTATATTAACTACAGTAACAGTCTGCTTCCATATTAACTACAGTAACAGTCTGCTTCTATATTAACTACAGTAACAGTCTGCTTCTATATTAACTACAGTAACAGTCTGCTTCTATATTAACTACAGTAACAGTCTGCTTCTATATTAACTACAGTAACAGTCTGCTTCCATATTAACTACAGTAACAGTCTGCTTCTATATTAACTACAGTAACAGTCTGCTTCTATATTAACTACGGTAACAGTCTGCTTCTATATTAACTACAGTAACAGTCTGCTTCTATATTAACTACAGTAACAGTCTGCTTCCATATTAACTACAGTAACAGTCTGCTTCCATATTAACTACAGTAACAGTCTGCTTCTATATTAACTACAGTAACAGTCTGCTTCCATATTAACTACAGTAACAGTCTGCTTCTATATTAACTACAGTAACAGTCTGCTTCTATATTAACTACAGTAACAGTCTGCTTCTATATTAACTACAGTAACAGTCTGCTTCTATATTAACTACAGTAACAGTCTGCTTCTATATTAACTACAGTAACAGTCTGCTTCTATATTAACTACAGTAACAGTCTGCTTCTATATTAACTACAGTAACAGTCTGCTTCTATATTAACTACAGTAACAGTCTGCTTCTATATTAACTACAGTAACAGTCTGCTTCTATATTAACTACAGTAACAGTCTGCTTCTATATTAACTACAGTAACAGTCTGCTTCTATATTAACTACAGTAACAGTCTGCTTCTATATTAACTACAGTAACAGTCTGCTTCTATATTAACTACAGTAACAGTCTGCTTCCATATTAACTACAGTAACAGTCTGCTTCTATATTAACTACAGTAACAGTCTGCTTCTATATTAACTACAGTAACAGTCTGCTTCTATATTAACTACAGTAACAGTCTGCTTCTATATTAACTACAGTAACAGTCTGCTTCTATATTAACTACAGTAACAGTCTGCTTCCATATTAACTACAGTAACAGTCTGCTTCTATATTAACTACAGTAACAGTCTGCTTCTATATTAACTACAGTAACAGTCTGCTTCTATATTAACTACAGTAACAGTCTGCTTCTATATTAACTACAGTAACAGTCTGCTTCTATATTAACTACAGTAACAGTCTGCTTCTATATTAACTACAGTAACAGTCTGCTTCTATATTAACTACAGTAACAGTCTGCTTCTATATTAACTACAGTAACAGTCTGCTTCTATATTAACTACAGTAACAGTCTGCTTCTATATTAACTACAGTAACAGTCTGCTTCTATATTAACTACAGTAACAGTCTGCTTCTATATTAACTACAGTAACAGTCTGCTTCTATATTAACTACAGTAACAGTCTGCTTCTATATTAACTACAGTAACAGTCTGCTTCTATATTAACTACAGTAACAGTCTGCTTCCATATTAACTACAGTAACAGTCTGCTTCTATATTAACTACAGTAACAGTCTGCTTCTATATTAACTACAGTAACAGTCTGCTTCTATATTAACTACAGTAACAGTCTGCTTCTATATTAACTACAGTAACAGTCTGCTTCCATATTAACTACAGTAACAGTCTGCTTCTATATTAACTACAGTAACAGTCTGCTTCTATATTAACTACAGTAACAGTCTGCTTCTATATTAACTACAGTAACAGTCTGCTTCTATATTAACTACAGTAACAGTCTGCTTCTATATTAACTACAGTAACAGTCTGCTTCTATATTAACTACAGTAACAGTCTGCTTCCATATTAACTACAGTAACAGTCTGCTTCTATATTAACTACAGTAACAGTCTGCTTCTATATTAACTACAGTAACAGTCTGCTTCTATATTAACTACAGTAACAGTCTGCTTCTATATTAACTACAGTAACAGTCTGCTTCTATATTAACTACAGTAACAGTCTGCTTCTATATTAACTACAGTAACAGTCTGCTTCTATATTAACTACAGTAACAGTCTGCTTCTATATTAACTACAGTAACAGTCTGCTTCTATATTAACTACAGTAACAGTCTGCTTCTATATTAACTACAGTAACAGTCTGCTTCTATATTAACTACAGTAACAGTCTGCTTCTATATTAACTACAGTAACAGTCTGCTTCTATATTAACTACAGTAACAGTCTGCTTCTATATTAACTACAGTAACAGTCTGCTTCTATATTAACTACAGTAACAGTCTGCTTCTATATTAACTACAGTAACAGTCTGCTTCTATATTAACTACGGTAACAGTCTGCTTCTATATTAACTACAGTAACAGTCTGCTTCTATATTAACTACAGTAACAGTCTGCTTCCATATTAACTACAGTAACAGTCTGCTTCTATATTAACTACAGTAACAGTCTGCTTCTATATTAACTACAGTAACAGTCTGCTTCTATATTAACTACAGTAACAGTCTGCTTCTATATTAACTACAGTAACAGTCTGCTTCTATATTAACTACAGTAACAGTCTGCTTCTATATTAACTACAGTAACAGTCTGCTTCTATATTAACTACAGTAACAGTCTGCTTCTATATTAACTACAGTAACAGTCTGCTTCTATATTAACTACAGTAACAGTCTGCTTCTATATTAACTACAGTAACAGTCTGCTTCTATATTAACTACAGTAACAGTCTGCTTCTATATTAACTACAGTAACAGTCTGCTTCCATATTAACTACAGTAACAGTCTGCTTCTATATTAACTACAGTAACAGTCTGCTTCCATATTAACTACAGTAACAGTCTGCTTCTATATTAACTACAGTAACAGTCTGCTTCTATATTAACTACAGTAACAGTCTGCTTCTATATTAACTACAGTAACAGTCTGCTTCTATATTAACTACAGTAACAGTCTGCTTCTATATTAACTACAGTAACAGTCTGCTTCTATATTAACTACAGTAACAGTCTGCTTCTATATTAACTACAGTAACAGTCTGCTTCTATATTAACTACAGTAACAGTCTGCTTCTATATTAACTACAGTAACAGTCTGCTTCTATATTAACTACAGTAACAGTCTGCTTCTATATTAACTACAGTAACAGTCTGCTTCTATATTAACTACAGTAACAGTCTGCTTCTATATTAACTACAGTAACAGTCTGCTTCTATATTAACTACAGTAACAGTCTGCTTCTATATTAACTACAGTAACAGTCTGCTTCTATATTAACTACAGTAACAGTCTGCTTCTATATTAACTACAGTAACAGTCTGCTTCTATATTAACTACAGTAACAGTCTGCTTCTATATTAACTACAGTAACAGTCTGCTTCTATATTAACTACAGTAACAGTCTGCTTCTATATTAACTACAGTAACAGTCTGCTTCTATATTAACTACAGTAACAGTCTGCTTCTATATTAACTACAGTAACAGTCTGCTTCTATATTAACTACAGTAACAGTCTGCTTCTATATTAACTACAGTAACAGTCTGCTTCTATATTAACTACAGTAACAGTCTGCTTCTATATTAACTACAGTAACAGTCTGCTTCTATATTAACTACAGTAACAGTCTGCTTCTATATTAACTACAGTAACAGTCTGCTTCTATATTAACTACAGTAACAGTCTGCTTCTATATTAACTACAGTAACAGTCTGCTTCTATATTAACTACGGTAACAGTCTGCTTCTATATTAACTACAGTAACAGTCTGCTTCTATATTAACTACGGTAACAGTCTGCTTCTATATTAACTACAGTAACAGTCTGCTTCCATATTAACTACAGTAACAGTATGCTTCTATATTAACTACAGTAACAGTCTGCTTCTATATTAACTACAGTAACAGTCTGCTTCTATATTAACTACGGTAACAGTCTGCTTCTATATTAACTACGGTAACAGTCTGCTTCTATATTAACTACGGTAACAGTCTGCTTCTATATTAACTACAGTAACAGTCTGCTTCTATATTAACTACGGTAACAGTCTGCTTCTATATTAACTACAGTAACAGTCTGCTTCCATATTAACTACAGTAACAGTCTGCTTCTATATTAACTACAGTAACAGTCTGCTTCTATATTATCTACAGTAACAGTCTGCTTCTATATTAACTACAGTAACAGTCTGCTTCTATATTAACTACAGTGACAGTCTGCTTCCATATTAACTACAGTAACAGTCTGCTTCTATATTAACTACAGTAACAGTATGCTTCTATATTAACTACAGTAACAGTCTGCTTCTATATTAACTACAGTAACAGTCTGCTTCTATATTAACTACAGTAACAGTCTGCTTCCATATTAACTACAGTATCAGTCTGCTTCCATATTAACTACAGTAACAGTCTGCTTCTATATTAACTACAGTAACAGTCTGCTTCCATATTAACTACAGTAACAGTCTGCTTCTATATTAACTACAGTAACAGTCTGCTTCTATATTAACTACAGTAACAGTCTGCTTCTATATTAACTACAGTAACAGTCTGCTTCTATATTAACTACAGTAACAGTCTGCTTCTATATTAACTACAGTAACAGTCTGCTTCTATATTAACTACAGTAACAGTCTGCTTCTATATTAACTACGGTAACAGTCTGCTTCTATATTAACTACAGTAACAGTCTGCTTCTATATTAACTACAGTAACAGTCTGCTTCTATATTAACTACAGTAACAGTCTGCTTCTATATTAACTACAGTAACAGTCTGCTTCTATATTAACTACAGTAACAGTCTGCTTCTATATTAACTACAGTAACAGTCTGCTTCCATATTAACTACAGTAACAGTCTGCTTCCATATTAACTACAGTAACAGTCTGCTTCTATATTAACTACAGTAACAGTCTGCTTCTATATTAACTACAGTAACAGTCTGCTTCTATATTAACTACAGTAACAGTCTGCTTCTATATTAACTACAGTAACAGTCTGCTTCTATATTAACTACAGTAACAGTCTGCTTCCATATTAACTACAGTAACAGTCTGCTTCTATATTAACTACAGTAACAGTCTGCTTCTATATTAACTACAGTAACAGTCTGCTTCTATATTAACTACAGTAACAGTCTGCTTCCATATTAACTACAGTAACAGTCTGCTTCTATATTAACTACGGTAACAGTCTGCTTCTATATTAACTACAGTAACAGTCTGCTTCTATATTAACTACAGTAACAGTCTGCTTCTATATTAACTACAGTAACAGTCTGCTTCTATATTAACTACGGTAACAGTCTGCTTCTATATTAACTACAGTAACAGTCTGCTTCTATATTAACTACAGTAACAGTCTGCTTCTATATTAACTACAGTAACAGTCTGCTTCTATATTAACTACGGTAACAGTCTGCTTCTATATTAACTACAGTAACAGTCTGCTTCTATATTAACTACAGTAACAGTCTGCTTCTATATTAACTACAGTAACAGTCTGCTTCTATATTAACTACAGTAACAGTCTGCTTCTATATTAACTACAGTAACAGTCTGCTTCTATATTAACTACAGTAACAGTCTGCTTCTATATTAACTACAGTAACAGTCTGCTTCTATATTAACTACGGTAACAGTCTGCTTCTATATTAACTACAGTAACAGTCTGCTTCTATATTAACTACAGTAACAGTCTGCTTCTATATTAACTACAGTAACAGTCTGCTTCTATATTAACTACAGTAACAGTCTGCTTCTATATTAACTACAGTAACAGTCTGCTTCTATATTAACTACAGTAACAGTCTGCTTCTATATTAACTACAGTAACAGTCTGCTTCTATATTAACTACAGTAACAGTCTGCTTCTATATTAACTACAGTAACAGTCTGCTTCTATATTAACTACAGTAACAGTCTGCTTCTATATTAACTACAGTAACAGTCTGCTTCTATATTAACTACAGTAACAGTCTGCTTCTATATTAACTACAGTAACAGTCTGCTTCTATATTAACTACAGTAACAGTCTGCTTCTATATTAACTACAGTAACAGTCTGCTTCTATATTAACTACAGTAACAGTCTGCTTCCATATTAACTACAGTAACAGTCTGCTTCTATATTAACTACAGTAACAGTCTGCTTCTATATTAACTACAGTAACAGTCTGCTGTCTATATTAACTACAGTAACAGTCTGCTTCTATATTAACTACAGTAACAGTCTGCTTCCATATTAACTACAGTAACAGTCTGCTTCTATATTAACTACAGTAACAGTCTGCTTCTATATTAACTACAGTAACAGTCTGCTTCTATATTAACTACAGTAACAGTCTGCTTCTATATTAACTACAGTAACAGTCTGCTTCTATATTAACTACAGTAACAGTCTGCTTCTATATTAACTACAGTAACAGTCTGCTTCTATATTAACTACAGTAACAGTCTGCTTCTATATTAACTACAGTAACAGTCTGCTTCTATATTAACTACAGTAACAGTCTGCTTCTATATTAACTACAGTAACAGTCTGCTTCTATATTAACTACGGTAACAGTCTGCTTCTATATTAACTACAGTAACAGTCTGCTTCTATATTAACTACAGTAACAGTCTGCTTCTATATTAACTACAGTAACAGTCTGCTTCTATATTAACTACAGTAACAGTCTGCTTCTTTATATTAACTACAGTAACAGTCTGCTTCTATATTAACTACAGTAACAGTCTGCTTCTATATTAACTACAGTAACAGTCTGCTTCTATATTAACTACAGTAACAGTCTGCTTCTATATTAACTACAGTAACAGTCTGCTTCCATATTAACTACAGTAACAGTCTGCTTCTATATTAACTACAGTAACAGTCTGCTTCTATATTAACTACAGTAACAGTCTGCTTCTATATTAACTACAGTAACAGTCTGCTTCTATATTAACTACAGTAACAGTCTGCTTCTATATTAACTACAGTAACAGTCTGCTTCTATATTAACTACAGTAACAGTCTGCTTCTATATTAACTACAGTAACAGTCTGCTTCTATATTAACTACAGTAACAGTCTGCTTCTATATTAACTACAGTAACAGTCTGCTTCTATATTAACTACAGTAACAGTCTGCTTCTATATTAACTACAGTAACAGTCTGCTTCTATATTAACTACAGTAACAGTCTGCTTCTATATTAACTACAGTAACAGTCTGCTTCTATATTAACTACAGTAACAGTCTGCTTCTATATTAACTACAGTAACAGTCTGCTTCTATATTAACTACAGTAACAGTCTGCTTCTATATTAACTACAGTAACAGTCTGCTTCTATATTAACTACAGTAACAGTCTGCTTCTATATTAACTACAGTAACAGTCTGCTTCTATATTAACTACAGTAACAGTCTGCTTCCATATTAACTACAGTAACAGTCTGCTTCTATATTAACTACAGTAACAGTCTGCTTCTATATTAACTACAGTAACAGTCTGCTTCTATATTAACTACAGTAACAGTCTGCTTCTATATTAACTACAGTAACAGTCTGCTTCTATATTAACTACAGTAACAGTCTGCTTCTATATTAACTACAGTAACAGTCTGCTTCCATATTAACTACAGTAACAGTCTGCTTCTATATTAACTACAGTAACAGTCTGCTTCTATATTAACTACAGTAACAGTCTGCTTCTATATTAACTACAGTAACAGTCTGCTTCTATATTAACTACAGTAACAGTCTGCTTCTATATTAACTACAGTAACAGTCTGCTTCTATATTAACTACAGTAACAGTCTGCTTCTATATTAACTACAGTAACAGTCTGCTTCTATATTAACTACAGTAACAGTCTGCTTCTATATTAACTACAGTAACAGTCTGCTTCTATATTAACTACAGTAACAGTCTGCTTCTATATTAACTACAGTAACAGTCTGCTTCTATATTAACTACAGTAACAGTCTGCTTCTAAATTAACTACGGTAACAGTCTGCTTCTATATTAACTACAGTAACAGTCTGCTTCTATATTAACTACAGTAACAGTCTGCTTCTATATTAACTACAGTAACAGTCTGCTTCTATATTAACTACAGTAACAGTCTGCTTCCATATTAACTACAGTAACAGTCTGCTTCTATATTAACTACAGTAACAGTCTGCTTCTATATTAACTACAGTAACAGTCTGCTTCTATATTAACTACAGTAACAGTCTGCTTCTATATTAACTACAGTAACAGTCTGCTTCTATATTAACTACAGTAACAGTCTGCTTCTATATTAACTACAGTAACAGTCTGCTTCCATATTAACTACAGTAACAGTCTGCTTCTATATTAACTACAGTAACAGTCTGCTTCTATATTAACTACAGTAACAGTCTGCTTCTATATTAACTACAGTAACAGTCTGCTTCTATATTAACTACAGTAACAGTCTGCTTCTATATTAACTACAGTAACAGTCTGCTTCTATATTAACTACAGTAACAGTCTGCTTCTATATTAACTACGGTAACAGTCTGCTTCTATATTAACTACAGTAACAGTCTGCTTCTATATTAACTACAGTAACAGTCTGCTTCTATATTAACTACAGTAACAGTCTGCTTCTATATTAACTACAGTAACAGTCTGCTTCTATATTAACTACAGTAACAGTCTGCTTCCATATTAACTACAGTAACAGTCTGCTTCTATATTAACTACAGTAACAGTCTGCTTCCATATTAACTACGGTAACAGTCTGCTTCTATATTAACTACAGTAACAGTCTGCTTCTATATTAACTACGGTAACAGTCTGCTTCTATATTAACTACGGTAACAGTCTGCTTCTATATTAACTACAGTAACAGTCTGCTTCTATATTAACTACGGTAACAGTCTGCTTCTATATTAACTACAGTAACAGTCTGCTTCTATATTAACTACAGTAACAGTCTGCTTCTATATTAACTACAGTAACAGTCTGCTTCTATATTAACTACAGTAACAGTCTGCTTCTATATTAACTACAGTAACAGTCTGCTTCTATATTAACTACAGTAACAGTCTGCTTCTATATTAACTACAGTAACAGTCTGCTTCTATATTAACTACAGTAACAGTCTGCTTCTATATTAACTACAGTAACAGTCTGCTTCTATATTAACTACAGTAACAGTCTGCTTCTATATTAACTACAGTAACAGTCTGCTTCTATATTAACTACAGTAACAGTCTGCTTCTATATTAACTACAGTAACAGTCTGCTTCTATATTAACTACAGTAACAGTCTGCTTCTATATTAACTACAGTAACAGTCTGCTTCTATATTAACTACGGTAACAGTCTGCTTCTATATTAACTACAGTAACAGTCTGCTTCTATATTAACTACAGTAACAGTCTGCTTCTATATTAACTACAGTAACAGTCTGCTTCTATATTAACTACAGTAACAGTCTGCTTCTATATTAACTACAGTAACAGTCTGCTTCTATATTAACTACAGTAACAGTCTGCTTCTATTAACTACAGTAACAGTCTGCTTCTATATTAACTACAGTAACAGTCTGCTTCTATATTAACTACAGTAACAGTCTGCTTCTATATTAACTACAGTAACAGTCTGCTTCTATATTAACTACAGTAACAGTCTGCTTCCATATTAACTACAGTAACAGTCTGCTTCTATATTAACTACAGTAACAGTCTGCTTCTATATTAACTACAGTAACAGTCTGCTTCTATATTAACTACAGTAACAGTCTGCTTCTATATTAACTACGGTAACAGTCTGCTTCTATATTAACTACGGTAACAGTCTGCTTCTATATTAACTACAGTAACAGTCTGCTTCTATATTAACTACAGTAACAGTCTGCTTCTATATTAACTACAGTAACAGTCTGCTTCTATATTAACTACGGTAACAGTCTGCTTCTATATTAACTACGGTAACAGTCTGCTTCTATATTAACTACAGTAACAGTCTGCTTCTATATTAACTACAGTAACAGTCTGCTTCTATATTAACTACGGTAACAGTCTGCTTCTATATTAACTACGGTAACAGTCTGCTTCTATATTAACTACGGTAACAGTCTGCTTCTATATTAACTACAGTAACAGTCTGCTTCTATATTAACTACAGTAACAGTCTGCTTCTATATTAACTACAGTAACAGTCTGCTTCCATATTAACTACAGTAACAGTCTGCTTCTATATTAACTACAGTAACAGTCTGCTTCTATATTAACTACAGTAACAGTCTGCTTCCATATTAACTACAGTAACAGTCTGCTTCTATATTAACTACAGTAACAGTCTGCTTCTATATTAACTACAGTAACAGTCTGCTTCTATATTAACTACAGTAACAGTCTGCTTCCATATTAACTACAGTAACAGTCTGCTTCTTATATTAACTACAGTAACAGTCTGCTTCTATATTAACTACAGTAACAGTCTGCTTCTATATTAACTACAGTAACAGTCTGCTTCTATATTAACTACAGTAACAGTCTGCTTCTATATTAACTACAGTAACAGTCTGCTTCTATATTAACTACAGTAACAGTCTGCTTCTATATTAACTACAGTAACAGTCTGCTTCTATATTAACTACAGTAACAGTCTGCTTCTATATTAACTACAGTAACAGTCTGCTTCTATATTAACTACAGTAACAGTCTGCTTCTATATTAACTACAGTAACAGTCTGCTTCTATATTAACTACAGTAACAGTCTGCTTCCATATTAACTACAGTAACAGTCTGCTTCTATATTAACTACAGTAACAGTCTGCTTCTATATTAACTACAGTAACAGTCTGCTTCTATATTAACTACAGTAACAGTCTGCTTCTATATTAACTACAGTAACAGTCTGCTTCTATATTAACTACAGTAACAGTCTGCTTCTATATTAACTACAGTAACAGTCTGCTTCTATATTAACTACAGTAACAGTCTGCTTCTATATTAACTACAGTAACAGTCTGCTTCTATATTAACTACAGTAACAGTCTGCTTCTATATTAACTACAGTAACAGTCTGCTTCTATATTAACTACAGTAACAGTCTGCTTCTATATTAACTACAGTAACAGTCTGCTTCTATATTAACTACAGTAACAGTCTGCTTCTATATTAACTACAGTAACAGTCTGCTTCCATATTAACTACAGTAACAGTCTGCTTCTATATTAACTACAGTAACAGTCTGCTTCTATATTAACTACAGTAACAGTCTGCTTCTATATTAACTACAGTAACAGTCTGCTTCTATATTAACTACAGTAACAGTCTGCTTCTATATTAACTACAGTAACAGTCTGCTTCTATATTAACTACAGTAACAGTCTGCTTCTATATTAACTACAGTAACAGTCTGCTTCTATATTAACTACAGTAACAGTCTGCTTCTATATTAACTACAGTAACAGTCTGCTTCCATATTAACTACAGTAACAGTCTGCTTCTATATTAACTACAGTAACAGTCTGCTTCTATATTAACTACAGTAACAGTCTGCTTCTATATTAACTACAGTAACAGTCTGCTTCTATATTAACTACAGTAACAGTCTGCTTCTATATTAACTACAGTAACAGTCTGCTTCTATATTAACTACAGTAACAGTCTGCTTCTATATTAACTACGGTAACAGTCTGCTTCCATATATTAACTACAGTAACAGTCTGCTTCTATATTAACTACAGTAACAGTCTGCTTCTATATTAACTACAGTAACAGTCTGCTTCTATATTAACTACAGTAACAGTCTGCTTCTATATTAACTACAGTAACAGTCTGCTTCTATATTAACTACAGTAACAGTCTGCTTCTATATTAACTACAGTAACAGTCTGCTTCTATATTAACTACAGTAACAGTCTGCTTCTATATTAACTACAGTAACAGTCTGCTTCTATATTAACTACAGTAACAGTCTGCTTCTATATTAACTACAGTAACAGTCTGCTTCCATATTAACTACAGTAACAGTCTGCTTCTATATTAACTACAGTAACAGTCTGCTTCTATATTAACTACAGTAACAGTCTGCTTCTATATTAACTACAGTAACAGTCTGCTTCTATATTAACTACAGTAACAGTCTGCTTCTATATTAACTACAGTAACAGTCTGCTTCTATATTAACTACAGTAACAGTCTGCTTCTATATTAACTACAGTAACAGTCTGCTTCTATATTAACTACAGTAACAGTCTGCTTCTATATTAACTACGGTAACAGTCTGCTTCTATATTAACTACGGTAACAGTCTGCTTCTATATTAACTACAGTAACAGTCTGCTTCTATATTAACTACAGTAACAGTCTGCTTCTATATTAACTACAGTAACAGTCTGCTTCTATATTAACTACGGTAACAGTCTGCTTCTATATTAACTACAGTAACAGTCTGCTTCTATATTAACTACAGGTAACAGTCTGCTTCTATATTAACTACAGTAACAGTCTGCTTCTATATTAACTACAGTAACAGTCTGCTTCTATATTAACTACAGTAACAGTCTGCTTCTATATTAACTACAGTAACAGTCTGCTTCTATATTAACTACAGTAACAGTCTGCTTCTATATTAACTACAGTAACAGTCTGCTTCTATATTAACTACAGTAACAGTCTGCTTCTATATTAACTACAGTAACAGTCTGCTTCTATATTAACTACAGTAACAGTCTGCTTCTATATTAACTACAGTAACAGTCTGCTTCTATATTAACTACAGTAACAGTCTGCTTCCATATTAACTACAGTAACAGTCTGCTTCTATATTAACTACAGTAACAGTCTGCTTCTATATTAACTACAGTAACAGTCTGCTTCTATATTAACTACAGTAACAGTCTGCTTCCATATTAACTACAGTAACAGTCTGCTTCTATATTAACTACAGTAACAGTCTGCTTCTATATTAACTACAGTAACAGTCTGCTTCTATATTAACTACAGTAACAGTCTGCTTCTATATTAACTACAGTAACAGTCTGCTTCTATATTAACTACAGTAACAGTCTGCTTCCATATTAACTACAGTAACAGTCTGCTTCTATATTAACTACAGTAACAGTCTGCTTCTATATTAACTACAGTAACAGTCTGCTTCTATATTAACTACAGTAACAGTCTGCTTCTATATTAACTACAGTAACAGTCTGCTTCTATATTAACTACAGTAACAGTCTGCTTCTATATTAACTACAGTAACAGTCTGCTTCTATATTAACTACGGTAACAGTCTGCTTCTATATTAACTACAGTAACAGTCTGCTTCTATATTAACTACGGTAACAGTCTGCTTCTATATTAACTACAGTAACAGTCTGCTTCTATATTAACTACAGTAACAGTCTGCTTCTATATTAACTACAGTAACAGTCTGCTTCTATATTAACTACAGTAACAGTCTGCTTCTATATTAACTACAGTAACAGTCTGCTTCTATATTAACTACAGTAACAGTCTGCTTCTATATTAACTACAGTAACAGTCTGCTTCTATATTAACTACAGTAACAGTCTGCTTCTATATTAACTACGGTAACAGTCTGCTTCTATATTAACTACAGTAACAGTCTGCTTCTATATTAACTACAGTAACAGTCTGCTTCTATATTAACTACAGTAACAGTCTGCTTCTATATTAACTACGGTAACAGTCTGCTTCTATATTAACTACGGTAACAGTCTGCTTCTATATTAACTACAGTAACAGTCTGCTTCTATATTAACTACAGTAACAGTCTGCTTCTATATTAACTACAGTAACAGTCTGCTTCTATATTAACTACAGTAACAGTCTGCTTCTATATTAACTACAGTAACAGTCTGCTTCTATATTAACTACGGTAACAGTCTGCTTCTATATTAACTACAGTAACAGTCTGCTTCTATATTAACTACAGTAACAGTCTGCTTCTATATTAACTACAGTAACAGTCTGCTTCTATATTAACTACAGTAACAGTCTGCTTCTATATTAACTACAGTAACAGTCTGCTTCTATATTAACTACAGTAACAGTCTGCTTCTATATTAACTACAGTAACAGTCTGCTTCTATATTAACTACAGTAACAGTCTGCTTCTATATTAACTACAGTAACAGTCTGCTTCTATATTAACTACAGTAACAGTCTGCTTCTATATTAACTACAGTAACAGTCTGCTTCCTATATTAACTACAGTAACAGTCTGCTTCTATATTAACTACAGTAACAGTCTGCTTCTATATTAACTACAGTAACAGTCTGCTTCTATATTAACTACAGTAACAGTCTGCTTCTATATTAACTACAGTAACAGTCTGCTTCTATATTAACTACAGTAACAGTCTGCTTCTATATTAACTACAGTAACAGTCTGCTTCTATATTAACTACGGTAACAGTCTGCTTCTATATTAACTACAGTAACAGTCTGCTTCTATATTAACTACAGTAACAGTCTGCTTCTATATTAACTACAGTAACAGTCTGCTTCTATATTAACTACAGTAACAGTCTGCTTCTATATTAACTACAGTAACAGTCTGCTTCTATATTAACTACAGTAACAGTCTGCTTCTATATTAACTACAGTAACAGTCTGCTTCTATATTAACTACAGTAACAGTCTGCTTCTATATTAACTACAGTAACAGTCTGCTTCTATATTAACTACAGTAACAGTCTGCTTCTATATTAACTACAGTAACAGTCTGCTTCTATATTAACTACAGTAACAGTCTGCTTCTATATTAACTACAGTAACAGTCTGCTTCTATATTAACTACAGTAACAGTCTGCTTCTATATTAACTACAGTAACAGTCTGCTTCTATATTAACTACAGTAACAGTCTGCTTCCATATTAACTACAGTAACAGTCTGCTTCTATATTAACTACAGTAACAGTCTGCTTCTATATTAACTACAGTAACAGTCTGCTTCTATATTAACTACGGTAACAGTCTGCTTCTATATTAACTACAGTAACAGTCTGCTTCTATATTAACTACAGTAACAGTCTGCTTCTATATTAACTACAGTAACAGTCTGCTTCTATATTAACTACAGTAACAGTCTGCTTCTATATTAACTACGGTAACAGTCTGCTTCTATATTAACTACAGTAACAGTCTGCTTCTATATTAACTACAGTAACAGTCTGCTTCTATATTAACTACAGTAACAGTCTGCTTCTATATTAACTACGGTAACAGTCTGCTTCTATATTAACTACAGTAACAGTCTGCTTCCATATTAACTACAGTAACAGTCTGCTTCTATATTAACTACAGTAACAGTCTGCTTCTATATTAACTACAGTAACAGTCTGCTTCTATATTAACTACAGTAACAGTCTGCTTCTATATTAACTACAGTAACAGTCTGCTTCTATATTAACTACGGTAACAGTCTGCTTCTATATTAACTACAGTAACAGTCTGCTTCTATATTAACTACAGTAACAGTCTGCTTCTATATTAACTACAGTAACAGTCTGCTTCTATATTAACTACAGTAACAGTCTGCTTCTATATTAACTACAGTAACAGTCTGCTTCTATATTAACTACAGTAACAGTCTGCTTCTATATTAACTACAGTAACAGTCTGCTTCTATATTAACTACAGTAACAGTCTGCTTCTATATTAACTACAGTAACAGTCTGCTTCCATATTAACTACAGTAACAGTCTGCTTCTATATTAACTACAGTAACAGTCTGCTTCTATATTAACTACAGTAACAGTCTGCTTCTATATTAACTACAGTAACAGTCTGCTTCTATATTAACTACAGTAACAGTCTGCTTCTATATTAACTACGGTAACAGTCTGCTTCTATATTAACTACAGTAACAGTCTGCTTCTATATTAACTACAGTAACAGTCTGCTTCTATATTAACTACAGTAACAGTCTGCTTCTATATTAACTACAGTAACAGTCTGCTTCTATATTAACTACAGTAACAGTCTGCTTCTATATTAACTACAGTAACAGTCTGCTTCCATATTAACTACAGTAACAGTCTGCTTCTATATTAACTACAGTAACAGTCTGCTTCTATATTAACTACAGTAACAGTCTGCTTCTATATTAACTACAGTAACAGTCTGCTTCTATATTAACTACAGTAACAGTCTGCTTCTATATTAACTACAGTAACAGTCTGCTTCTATATTAACTACAGTAACAGTCTGCTTCTATATTAACTACGGTAACAGTCTGCTTCTATATTAACTACAGTAACAGTCTGCTTCCATATTAACTACAGTAACAGTCTGCTTCCATATTAACTACAGTAACAGTCTGCTTCTATATTAACTACAGTAACAGTCTGCTTCTATATTAACTACAGTAACAGTCTGCTTCTATATTAACTACAGTAACAGTCTGCTTCTATATTAACTACAGTAACAGTCTGCTTCTATATTAACTACAGTAACAGTCTGCTTCTATATTAACTACAGTAACAGTCTGCTTCTATATTAACTACAGTAACAGTCTGCTTCTATATTAACTACAGTAACAGTCTGCTTCTATATTAACTACAGTAACAGTCTGCTTCTATATTAACTACAGTAACAGTCTGCTTCTATATTAACTACAGTAACAGTCTGCTTCCATATTAACTACAGTAACAGTCTGCTTCTATATTAACTACAGTAACAGTCTGCTTCTATATTAACTACGGTAACAGTCTGCTTCTATATTAACTACAGTAACAGTCTGCTTCTATATTAACTACGGTAACAGTCTGCTTCTATATTAACTACGGTAACAGTCTGCTTCTATATTAACTACGGTAACAGTCTGCTTCTATATTAACTACAGTAACAGTCTGCTTCTATATTAACTACAGTAACAGTCTGCTTCTATATTAACTACGGTAACAGTCTGCTTCTATATTAACTACAGTAACAGTCTGCTTCTATATTAACTACAGTAACAGTCTGCTTCTATATTAACTACAGTAACAGTCTGCTTCTATATTAACTACAGTAACAGTCTGCTTCTATATTAACTACAGTAACAGTCTGCTTCTATATTAACTACAGTAACAGTCTGCTTCTATATTAACTACAGTAACAGTCTGCTTCTATATTAACTACAGTAACAGTCTGCTTCTATATTAACTACAGTAACAGTCTGCTTCTATATTAACTACAGTAACAGTCTGCTTCTATATTAACTACAGTAACAGTCTGCTTCTATATTAACTACAGTAACAGTCTGCTTCTATATTAACTACAGTAACAGTCTGCTTCTATATTAACTACAGTAACAGTCTGCTTCTATATTAACTACAGTAACAGTCTGCTTCTATATTAACTACAGTAACAGTCTGCTTCTATATTAACTACAGTAACAGTCTGCTTCTATATTAACTACAGTAACAGTCTGCTTCTATATTAACTACAGTAACAGTCTGCTTCTATATTAACTACAGTAACAGTCTGCTTCTATATTAACTACAGTAACAGTCTGCTTCTATATTAACTACGGTAACAGTCTGCTTCTATATTAACTACAGTAACAGTCTGCTTCTATATTAACTACAGTAACAGTCTGCTTCTATATTAACTACAGTAACAGTCTGCTTCTATATTAACTACAGTAACAGTCTGCTTCTATATTAACTACAGTAACAGTCTGCTTCTATATTAACTACAGTAACAGTCTGCTTCTATATTAACTACAGTAACAGTCTGCTTCTATATAAACTACAGTAACAGTCTGCTTCTATATTAACTACAGTAACAGTCTGCTTCTATATTAACTACAGTAACAGTCTGCTTCTATATTAACTACGGTAACAGTCTGCTTCTATATTAACTACAGTAACAGTCTGCTTCTATATTAACTACGGTAACAGTCTGCTTCTATATTAACTACAGTAACAGTCTGCTTTCATATTAACTACAGTAACAGTATGCTTCTATATTAACTACAGTAACAGTCTGCTTCTATATTAACTACAGTAACAGTCTGCTTCTATATTAACTACGGTAACAGTCTGCTTCTATATTAACTACGGTAACAGTCTGCTTCTATATTAACTACGGTAACAGTCTGCTTCTATATTAACTACAGTAACAGTCTGCTTCTATATTAACTACGGTAACAGTCTGCTTCTATATTAACTACAGTAACAGTCTGCTTCTATATTAACTACAGTAACAGTCTGCTTCCATATTAACTACAGTAACAGTCTGCTTCCATATTAACTACAGTAACAGTCTGCTTCCATATTAACTACAGTAACAGTCTGCTTCTATATTAACTACAGTAACAGTCTGCTTCTATATTAACTACAGTAACAGTCTGCTTCTATGTTAACCACAGTAACAGTCTGCTTCTATATTAACTACAGTAACAGTCTGCTTCTATATTAACTACAGTAACAGTCTGCTTCTATATTAACTACAGTATCAGTCTGCTTCCATATTAACTACAGTAACAGTCTGCTTCCATATTAACTACAGTAACAGTCTGCTTCTATATTAACTACAGTAACAGTCTGCTTCCATATTAACTACAGTAACAGTCTGCTTCTATATTAACTACAGTAACAGTCTGCTTCTATATTAACTACAGTAACAGTCTGCTTCTATATTAACTACGGTAACAGTCTGCTTCTATATTAACTACAGTAACAGTCTGCTTCTATATTAACTACGGTAACAGTCTGCTTCTATATTAACTACAGTAACAGTCTGCTTCTATATTAACTACGGTAACAGTCTGCTTCTATATTAACTACGGTAACAGTCTGCTTCTATATTAACTACAGTAACAGTCTGCTTCTATATTAACTACGGTAACAGTCTGCTTCTATATTAACTACAGTAACAGTCTGCTTCTATATTAACTACAGTAACAGTCTGCTTCCATATTAACTACAGTAACAGTCTGCTTCTATATTAACTACAGTAACAGTCTGCTTCCATATTAACTACAGTAACAGTCTGCTTCTATATTAACTACAGTAACAGTCTGCTTCTATATTAACTACAGTAACAGTCTGCTTCTATGTTAACCACAGTAACAGTCTGCTTCTATATTAACTACAGTAACAGTCTGCTTCTATATTAACTACAGTAACAGTCTGCTTCTATATTAACTACAGTATCAGTCTGCTTCCATATTAACTACAGTAACAGTCTGCTTCCATATTAACTACAGTAACAGTCTGCTTCTATATTAACTACAGTAACAGTCTGCTTCCATATTAACTACAGTAACAGTCTGCTTCTATATTAACTACAGTAACAGTCTGCTTCTATATTAACTACAGTAACAGTCTGCTTCTATATTAACTACGGTAACAGTCTGCTTCTATATTAACTACAGTAACAGTCTGCTTCTATATTAACTACGGTAACAGTCTGCTTCTATATTAACTACAGTAACAGTCTGCTTCTATATTAACTACGGTAACAGTCTGCTTCTATATTAACTACAGTAACAGTCTGCTTCTATATTAACTACAGTAACAGTCTGCTTCTATATTAACTACAGTAACAGTCTGCTTCTATATTAACTACGGTAACAGTCTGCTTCTATATTAACTACAGTAACAGTCTGCTTCTATATTAACTACGGTAACAGTCTGCTTCTATATTAACTACAGTAACAGTCTGCTTCTATATTAACTACAGTAACAGTATGCTTCTATATTAACTACAGTAACAGTCTGCTTCTATATTAACTACAGTAACAGTCTGCTTCTATATTAACTACGGTAACAGTCTGCTTCTATATTAAC
This sequence comes from Coregonus clupeaformis, assembly GCF_020615455.1. NCBI lineage: Eukaryota > Metazoa > Chordata > Actinopteri > Salmoniformes > Salmonidae > Coregonus > Coregonus clupeaformis. The sequence goes on from NW_025536440.1 coordinate 28,736, forward strand.
TACAGTAACAGTCTGCTTCTATATTAACTACGGTAACAGTCTGCTTCTATATTAACTACAGTAACAGTCTGCTTCTATATTAACTACAGTAACAGTCTGCTTCTATATTAACTACAGTAACAGTCTGCTTCTATATTAACTACAGTAACAGTCTGCTTCTATATTAACTACAGTAACAGTCTGCTTCTATATTAACTACAGTAACAGTCTGCTTCTATATTAACTACAGTAACAGTCTGCTTCTATATTAACTACAGTAACAGTCTGCTTCTATATTAACTACAGTAACAGTCTGCTTCTATATTAACTACAGTAACAGTCTGCTTCTATATTAACTACAGTAACAGTCTGCTTCTATATTAACTACAGTAACAGTCTGCTTCCATATTAACTACAGTAACACTCTGCTTCCATATTAACTACAGTAACACTGTAACACTGCCATTTTCTGTTAGAAGGCTTGAGTTTGTGGTCTGTTGACAGAGACACTGCCATTTTCTGTTAGGAGGCTTGAGAGAGATATATTTCCAGTTTGTTGGACAGTATAGATTAACCTTTGCCAAGTTAACTCCATTTAATGTTAGTTTGTTTCATTGGGTCACATGTGACGGATCTTGATCTGTTGTTTGCTGCCTCTACCTTGAAGCCAACAGAACCCTACAAACCCTGCAGAACCCTACAGAACCATGTAGAACCGAACAGAACCATACAGAGCCCTGCAGAACCCTACAGAAGCCAACCAAACCCTGGAGAACACATTAACATGGACATGTGATTTTGATAGTTCTGATTGAAGGGAGAGACTGGGTCAGTCTGATGCTATTTCTCTTGTAAACTACTCAGTTACAACGCTGGCCTGGCCACTGATTAAACCCACATGAAGCAGGATTTCAGTGGAATGGAAGGGAAGAGAGACAGGGATGCCAACCACAGTAAGGCTGGGACTCTGGTTCATTTAACCTAAATCGACAAATATGCACGACAAATATCGACAATATTTATTTTCTCTCTCTCTCTCTCTCTGCTCTCTCTGCTCTCTCTGCTCTCTCTGCTCTCTCTCTCTCTCTGCTCTCTCTCTCTCTCCTCTCTCTCTCTCTCTCTCTGCTCTCTCTGCTCTCTCTCTCTCTGCTCTCTCTGCCTCTCTCTCTCTCTCTCTCTCTCTCTCTCTCTCTCTCTGCTCTCTCTCTCTCTCTCTCTCTCTCTGTCTCTCTCTCTCTCTCTGCTCTCTCTGTCTCTCTGCTCTCTCTCTCTCTCTCTCTCTCTCT
>NW_025536440.1:35000-58428 GCF_020615455.1 Coregonus clupeaformis
ATCAGGTGAATCCAACTGATAACCACTATACATGATCAGGTGAATCCAACTGATAACCACTATACATGATCAGGTGAATCCAACTGATAACCACTATATATCATCAGGTGAATCCAACTGATAACCACTATACATGATCAGGTGAATCCAACTGATAACCACTATACATGATCAGGTGAATCCAACTGATAACCACTATACATGATCAGGTGAATCCAACTGATAACCACTATACATGATCAGGTGAATCCAACTGATAACCACTATACATGATCAGGTGAATCCAACTGATGACCACTATACATGATCAGGTGACTCCAACTGATAACCACTACACATGATCAGGTGAATCCAACTGATAACCACAATACATGATCAGGTGAATCCAACTGATAACCACTATACATGATCAGGTGAATCCAACTGATAACCACTATACATGATCAGGTGAATCCAACTGATAACCACTATATATCATCAGGTGAATCCAACTGATAACCACTATACATGATCAGGTGAATCCAACTGATAACTACTATATATGATCAGGTGAATCCAACTGATAACCACTATACATGATCAGGTGAATCCAACTGATAACCACTATACATGATCAGGTGAATGCAACTGATAACCACTATATAGGATCTGGTGAATCCAACTGATAACCACTATACATGATCAGGTGAATCCAACTGATAACCACTATACATGATCAGGTGAATCCAACTGATAACCACTATACATGATCGGGTGAATCCAACTGATAACCACTATACATGATCAGGTGAATCCAACTGATAACTACTATACATGATCAGGTGAATCCAACTGATAACCACTATACATGATCAGGTGAATCCAACTGATAACCACTATACATGATCAGGTGAATCCAACTGATAACCACTATACATGATCAGGTGAATCCAACTGATAACCACTATACATGATCAGGTGAATCCAACTGATAACCACTATACATGATCAGGTGAATCCAACTGATAACCACTATACATGATCAGGTGAATCCAACTGATAACCACTATACATGATCAGGTGAATCCAACTGATAACCACTATACATGATCAGGTGAATCCAACTGATAACCACTATACATGATCAGGTGAATCCAACTGATAACCACTATACATGATCAGGTGAATCCAACTGATAACCACTATACATGATCAGGTGAATCCAACTGATAACCACTATACATGATCAGGTGAATCCAACTGATAACCACTATACATGATCAGGTGAATCCAACTGATAACCACTATACATGATCAGGTGAATCCAACTGATAACCACTATACATGATCAGGTGAATCCAACTGATAACCACTATACATGATCAGGTGAATCCAACTGATAACCACTATACATGATCAGGTGAATCCAACTGATAACCACTATACATGATCAGGTGAATCCAACTGATAACCACTATACATGATCAGGTGAATCCAACTGATAACCACTATACATGATCAGGTGAATCCAACTGATAACCACTATACATGATCAGGTGAATCCAACTGATAACCACTATACATGATCAGGTGAATCCAACTGATAACCACTACACATGATCAGGTGAATCCAACTGATAACCACTATACATGATCAGGTGAATCCAACTGATAACTACTATACATGATCAGGTGAATCCAACTGATAACCACTATACAGGATCAGGTGAATCCAACTGATAACCACTATACATGATCAGGTGAATCCAACTGATAACCACTATACATGATCAGGTGAATCCAACTGATAACTACTATACATGATCAGGTGAATCCAACTGATAACCACTATACATGATCAGGTGATTCCATCTGATAACCACTATACATGATCAGGTGAATCCAACTGATAACCACTATGCATGATCAGGTGAATCCAACTGATAACCACTATACATGATCAGGTGAATCCAACTGATGACCACTATACATGATAGGTGAAATGAACTGATAACCACTATATAGGATCAGGTGAATCCAACTGATAACCACTATACATGATCAGGTGAATCCAACTGATAACCACTATACATGATCAGGTGAATCCAACTGATAACCACTATACATGATCAGGTGAATCCAACTGATAACCACTATACATGGTCAGGTGAATCCAACTGATAACTACTATACATGATCAGGTGAATCCAACTGATAACCATTATGCATGATCAGGTGAATCCAACTGAAAACCACTATACATGATCAGGTGAATCCAACTGATAACCACTATACATGATCAGGTGAATCCAACTGATAACTACTATACATGATCAGGTGAATCCAACTGATAACCACTATATAGGATCAGGTGAATCCAACTGATAACCACTATACATGATCAGGTGAATCCAACTGATAACCACTATACATGATCAGGTGAATCCAACTGATAACTACTATACATGATCAGGTGAATCCAACTGATAACCACTATACATGATCAGGTGATTCCATCTGATAACCACTATACATGATCAGGTGAATCCAACTGATAACCACTATGCATGATCAGGTGAATCCAACTGATAACCACTATACATGATCAGGTGAATCCAACTGATGACCACTATACATGATAGGTGAAATGAACTGATAACCACTATATAGGATCAGGTGAATCCAACTGATAACCACTATACATGATCAGGTGAATCCAACTGATAACCACTATACATGATCAGGTGAATCCAACTGATAACCACTATACATGATCAGGTGAATCCAACTGATAACCACTATACATGATCAGGTGAATCCAACTGATAACTACTATACATGATCAGGTGAATCCAACTGATAACCATTATGCATGATCGGGTGAATCCAACTGATAACCACTATACATGATCAGGTGAATCCAACTGATAACCACTATACATGATCAGGTGAATCCAACTGATAACCACTATACATGATCAGGTGAATCCAACTGATAACCACTATACATGATCAGGTGAATCCAACTGATAACCACTATACATGATCAGGTGATTCCATCTGATAACCACTATACATGATCAGGTGAATCCAACTGATAACCACTATACATGATCAGGTGATTCCATCTGATAACCACTATACATGATCAGGTGATTCCATCTGATAACCACTATACATGATCAGGTGAATCCAACTGATAACCATTATACATGATCAGGTGAATCCAACTGATAACCACTATACATGATCAGGTGAATCCAACTGATAACCACTATACATGATCAGGTGAATCCAACTGATAACCACTATACATGATCAGGTGAATCCAACTGATAACCACTATACATGATCAGGTGAATCAAATCAAATCAAATTGTATTGGCCACATGCGCCGAATACAACAGGTGCAGACATTACAGTGAAATGCTTACTTACAGCCCTTAACCAACAGTGCATTTATTTTTTAATAAAAAAGTAAAATAAAACATCAACAAAAAAGTGTTGAGAAAAAAAGAGCAGAAGTAAAATAAAATAACAGTAGGGAGGCTATATATACAGGGGGGTACCGGTGCAGAGTCAATGTGCGGGGGCACCGGCTAGTTGAGGTAGTTGAGGTAATATGTACATGTGGGTAGAGTTAAAGTGACTATGCATAAATAATTAACAGAGTAGCAGCAGCGTAAAAGAGGGGGATGGGGGGGCAGTGCAAATAGTCCGGGTAGCCATGATTAGCTGTTCAGGAGTCTTATGGCTTGGGGGTAGAAGCTGTTTAGAAGTCTTTTGGACCTAGACTTGGCACTCCGGTACCGCTTGCCGTGCGGTAGCAGAGAGAACAGTCTATGACTAGGGTGGCTGGAGTCTATGACAATTTTGAGGGCCTTCCTCTGACACCGCCTGGTATAGAGGTCCTGGATGGCAGGAAGCTTGGCCCCAGTGATGTACTGGGCCGTACGCACTACCCTCTGTAGTGCCTTGCGGTTGGAGGCCAAGCAGTTGCCATACCAGGCGGTGATGCAACCAGTCAGGATGCTCTCGATGGTGCAGCTGTATAATTTTTTGAGGATCTGAGGACCCATGCCAAATCTTTTCAGTCTCCTGAGGGGAATAGGCTTTGTCGTGCCCTCTTCACGACTGTCTTGGTGTGTTTGGACCATGGTAGTTCGTTGGTGATGTGGACACCAAGGAACTTGAAGCTCTCAACCTGTTCCACTACAGCCCAGTCGATGAGAATGGGGGCGTGCTCAGTCCTCTTTTTTTTCCTGTAGTCCACAATCATCTCCTTTGTCTTGGTCACGTTGAGGGAGAGGTTGTTATCCTGGCACCACACGGCCAGGTCTCTGACCTCCTCCCTATAGGCTGTCTCATCGTTGTCGGTGATCAGGCCTACCACTGTTGTGTCGTCGGCAAACTTAATGATGGTGTTGGAGTCGTGCCTGGCCATGCAGTCATGGGTGAACAGGGAGAACAGGAGGGGACTGAGCACGCACCCCTGAGGGGCCCCCGTGTTGAGGATCAGTATGGCAGATGTGTTGTTACCTACCCTTACCACCTGGGGGTGGCCTGTCAGGAAGTCCATGATCTAGTAGCAGAGGGAGGTGTTTAGTCCCAGGATCCTTAGCTTAGTGATGAGCTTTGAGGGCACTATGGTGTTGAATGCTGAGCTGTAGTCAATTAGTAGCATTCTCACAAAAGTGTTCCTCTTGTCCAGGTGGGAAAGGGCAGTGTGGAGTGAAATAGAGATTTCATCATCTGTGGATCTGTTGGGACGGTATGCAAATTGGAGTGGGTCTAGGGTTTCTGGGATAATGGTGTTGATGTGAGCCATGATCAGCCTTTCAAAGCACTTCATGGCAACAGACGTGGGTGCTATGGGTCGGTAGTCATTTAGGCAGGTTATCTTAGTGTTCTTGGGCACAGGGACTATGGTGGTCTGCTTGAAACATGTTGGTATTACAGACTCAGTCAGGGACATGTTGAAAATGTCAGTGAAGACATTTGCCAGTTGGTCAGCACATGCTCGGGGTACACGTCCTGGTAATCCGTCTGGCCCTGCGGCCCTGTGAATGTTGACCTGCTTAAAAGTCTTACTCACATCGGCTACAGAGAGCGTGATCACATGGCTGATAGGATTGATGGGAGAGGCAGTATACAACTGCTCCAACTGATAACCACTATACATGATCAGGTGATTCCATCTGATAACCACTATACATGATCAGGTGAATCCAACTGATAACCACTATACATGATCAGGTGAATCCAACTGATAACCACTATACATGATCAGGTGAATCCAACTGATAACCACTATACATGATCAGGTGAATCCAACTGATAACCACTATACATGATCAGGTGAATCCAACTGATAACCACTATACATGATCAGGTGAATCCAACTGATAACCACTATACATGATCAGGTGAATCCAACTGATAACCACTATACATGATCAGGTGAATCCAACTGATAACCACTATACATGATCAGGTGAATCCAACTGATAACCACTATGCATGATCAGGTGAATCCAACTGATAACCACTATACATGATCAGGTGAATCCAACTGATAACCACTATACATGATCAGGTGAATCCAACTGATAACCACTATACATGATCAGGTGAATCCAACTGATAACCACTATACATGATCAGGTGAATCCAACTGATAACCACTATACATGATCAGGTGAATCCAACTGATAACCACTATACATGATCAGGTGAATCCAACTGATAACCACTATACATGATCAGGTGAATCCAACTGATAACCACTATACATGATCAGGTGAATCCAACTGATGACCACTATACATGATAGGTGAAATGAACTGATAACCACTATATAGGATCAGGTGAATCCAACTGATAACCACTATACATGATCAGGTGAATCCAACTGATAACCACTATACATGATCAGGTGAATCCAACTGATAACCACTATACATGATCAGGTGAATCCAACTGATAACCACTATACATGATCAGGTGAATCCAACTGATAACTACTATACATGATCAGGTGAATCCAACTGATAACCACTATACATGATCAGGTGAATCCAACTGATAACCACTATACATGATCAGGTGAATCCAACTGATAACCACTATACATGATCAGGTGAATCCAACTGATAACCACTATACATGATCAGGTGAATCCAACTGATAACTACTATACATGATCAGGTGAATCCAACTGATAACCACTATACATGATCAGGTGAATCCAACTGATAACCATTATGCATGATCAGGTGAATCCAACTGATAACCACTATACATGATCAGGTGAATCCAACTGATAACCACTATATATGATCAGGTGAATCCAACTGATAACCACTATACATGATCAGGTGAATCCAACTGATAACCACTATACATGATCAGGTGAATCCAACTGATAACCACTATACATGATCAGGTGAATCCAACTGATAACCACTATACATGATCAGGTGAATCCAACTGATAACCACTATACATGATCAGGTGAATCCAACTGATAACCACTATACATGATCAGGTGAATCCAACTGATAACCACTATGCATGATCAGGTGAATCCAACTGATAACCACTATACATGATCAGGTGAATCCAACTGATGACCACTATACATGATAGGTGAAATGAACTGATAACCACTATATAGGATCAGGTGAATCCAACTGATAACCACTATACATGATCAGGTGAATCCAACTGATAACCACTATACATGATCAGGTGAATCCAACTGATAACCACTATACATGATCAGGTGAATCCAACTGATAACCACTATACATGATCAGGTGAATCCAACTGATAACTACTATACATGATCAGGTGAATCCAACTGATAACCATTATGCATGATCAGGTGAATCCAACTGATAACCACTATACATGATCAGGTGAATCCAACTGATAACCACTATACATGATCAGGTGAATCAAATCAAATCAAATTTTATTGGTCACATGCGCCGAATACAACAGGTGCAGACATTACAGTGAAATGCTTACTTACAGCCCTTAACCAACAGTGCATTTATTTTTTAATAAAAAAGTAAAATAAAACATCAACAAAAAAGTGTTGAGAAAAAAAAAGCAGAAGTAAAATAAAATAACAGTAGGGAGGCTATATATACAGGGGGGTACCGGTGCAGAGTCAATGTGCGGGGGCACCGGCTAGTTGAGGTAGTTGAGGTAATATGTACATGTGGGTAGAGTTAAAGTGACTATGCATAAATAATTAACAGAGTAGCAGCAGCGTAAAAGAGGGGGATGGGGGGGGCAGTGCAAATAGTCCGGGTAGCCATGATTAGCTGTTCAGGAGTCTTATGGCTTGGGGGTAGAAGCTGTTGAGAAGTCTTTTGGACCTAGACTTGGCACTCCGGTACCGCTTGCCGTGCGGTAGCAGAGAGAACAGTCTATGACTAGGGTGGCTGGAGTCTTTGACAATTTTGAGGGCCTTCCTCTGACACCGCCTGGTATAGAGGTCCTGGATGGCAGGAAGCTTGGCCCCAGTGATGTACTGGGCCGTACGCACTACCCTCTGTAGTGCCTTGCGGTTGGAGGCCAAGCAGTTGCCATACCAGGCGGTGATGCAACCAGTCAGGATGCTCTCGATGGTGCAGCTGTATAATTTTTTGAGGATCTGAGGACCCATGCCAAATCTTTTCAGTCTCCTGAGGGGGAATAGGCTTTGTCGTGCCCTCTTCACGACTGTCTTGGTGTGTTTGGACCATGGTAGTTCGTTGGTGATGTGGACACCAAGGAACTTGAAGCTCTCAACCTGTTCCACTACAGCCCAGTCGATGAGAATGGGGGCGTGCTCAGTCCTCTTTTTTTTCCTGTAGTCCACAATCATCTCCTTTGTCTTGGTCACGTTGAGGGAGAGGTTGTTATCCTGGCACCACACGGCCAGGTCTCTGACCTCCTCCCTATAGGCTGTCTCATCGTTGTCGGTGATCAGGCCTACCACTGTTGTGTCGTCGGCAAACTTAATGATGGTGTTGGAGTCGTGCCTGGCCATGCAGTCATGGGTGAACAGGGAGTACAGGAGGGGACTGAGCACGCACCCCTGAGGGGCCCCCGTGTTGAGGATCAGTGTGGCAGATGTGTTGTTACCTACCCTTACCACGTGGGGGTGGCCCGTCAGGAAGTCCAGGATCTAGTAGCAGAGGGAGGTGTTTAGTCCCAGGATCCTTAGCTTAGTGATGAGCTTTGAGGGCACTATGGTGTTGAATGCTGAGCTGTAGTCAATTAGTAGCATTCTCACAAAAGTGTTCCTCTTGTCCAGGTGGGAAAGGGCAGTGTGGAGTGAAATAGAGATTTCATCATCTGTGGATCTGTTGGGACGGTATGCAAATTGGAGTGGGTCTAGGGTTTCTGGGATAATGGTGTTGATGTGAGCCATGATCAGCCTTTCAAAGCACTTCATGGCAACAGACGTGGGTGCTATGGGTCGGTAGTCATTTAGGCAGGTTATCTTAGTGTTCTTGGGCACAGGGACTATGGTGGTCTGCTTGAAACATGTTGGTATTACAGACTCAGTCAGGGACATGTTGAAAATGTCAGTGAAGACACTTGCCAGTTGGTCCGCACATGCTCGGAGTACACGTCCTGGTAATCCGTCTGGCCCTGCGGCCTTGTGAATGTTGACCTGCTTAAAAGTCTTACTCACATCGGCTACAGAGAGCGTGATCACATGGCTGATAGGATTGATGGGAGAGGCAGTATACAACTGCTCCAACTGATAACCACTATACATGATCAGGTGAATCCAACTGATAACCACTATACATGATCAGGTGAATCCAACTGATAACCACTATACATGATCAGGTGAATCCAACTGATAACCACTATACATGATCAGGTGAATCCAACTGATAACCACTATACATGATCAGGTGAATCCAACTGATAACCACTATACATGATCAGGTGACTCCAACTGATAACCACTATACATGATCAGGTGAATCCAACTGATAACCACTATACATGATCAGGTGAATCCAACTGATAACCACTATACATGATCAGGTGAATCCAACTGATAACCACTATACATCATCAGGTGAATCCAACAGATAACCACTATACATGATCAGGTGAATCCAACTGATAACCACTATACATGATCAGGTGACTCCAACTGATAACCACTATACATGATCAGGTGAATCCAACTGATAACCACTATACATGATCGGGTGAATCCAACTGATAACCACTATACATGATCAGGTGAATCCAACTGATAACCACTATACATGATCAGGTGAATCCAACTGATAACCACTATACATGATCAGGTGAATCCAACTGATAACCACTATGCATGATCAGGTGAATCCAACTGATAACCACTATGCATGATCAGGTGAATCCAACTGATAACCACTATACGTGATCAGGTGAATCCAACTGATAACCACTATACGTGATCAGGTGAATCCAACTGATAACCACTATACATGATCAGGTGAATCCAACTGATAACCACTATACATGATCAGGTGAATCCAACTGATAACCACTATACATGATCAGGTGAATCCAACTGATAACCACTATACATGATCAGGTGAATCCAACTGATAACCATTATGCATGATCAGGTGAATCCAACTGATAACCACTATACATGATCAGGTGAATCCAACTGATAACCACTATACATGATCAGGTGAATCCAACTGATAACCACTATACATGATCAGGTGAATCCAACTGATAACCACTATACATGATCAGGTGAATCCAACTGATAACCACTATACATGATCAGGTGAATCCAACTGATAACCACTATACATGATCAGGTGAATCCAACTGATAACCACTATACATGATCAGGTGAATCCAACTGATAACCACTATACATGATCAGGTGAATCCAACTGATAACCACTATACATGATCAGGTGAATCCAACTGATAACCACTATACATGATCAGGTGAATCCAACTGATAACCACTATACATGATCAGGTGAATCCAACTGATAACCACTATACATGATCAGGTGAATCCAACTGATAACCACTATACATGATCAGGTGAATCCAACTGATAACCACTATACATGATCAGGTGAATCCAACTGATAACCACTATACATGATCAGGTGAATCCAACTGATAACCACTATACATGATCAGGTGAATCCAACTGATAACCACTATACATGATCAGGTGAATCCAACTGATAACCACTATGCATGATCAGGTGACTCCAACTGATAACCACTATACATGATCAGGTGAATCCAACTGATAACCACTATACATGATCAGGTGAATCCAACTGATAACCACTATACATGATCAGGTGAATCCAACTGATAACCACTATACATGATCAGGTGAATCCAACTGATAACCACTATGCATGATCAGGTGAATCCAACTGATAACCACTATACATGATCAGGTGATTCCATCTGATAACCACTATACATTGTGATGTCACGAGAGGCTGTGTCCTGGAGGGACGTTACATCCCCCTGAGGTGGCTGCAAACCCAGACAGCTATGGCTCCATCTGCTGGTATGGTCGGGAACTCCACCCCTCTATGGCCAATCTTCCCACGCAGCTGAAACAAATGAGGAGCTGATGAGCTGAAGGTTTGGGAAGGGAAGAGACACACTGAGGGAGTGTGTGGGGGGTGAAGAGACACAGTCTCCAACCTGGGCTCTCTGGAAGACAAGAGTGCTGCACGTCCACTTCCATGAGGAATATAAGGATTTGGAGATACTTACCTTTGGGAAATACTCACCTTTGGATATATGCACCTGTGGAAATACGTGAGAGACATTTGGAAGGACTTTTTGCTGGGTTGGCCACTAGCTGCAACGTGGACTACAGTAAGGCTGGGGAAAAGTTATCTGAGCGAGGAGAATTATGATTTTGGATGTGGAAGAGACATCCCTGAACTGTTAACCCTTAAAGAGCCACAAGAGAACAGAATTTGGTTATATTTTCGTTAATTTCCCAAGACCTATAATAAAATCCTTGTTTTGTTTGAACCTTGTCTCCTTGCACTACTTGAGCAATCCCGCTGAAAGCTGTGTAGCCTCTCGTGACGTCACAGATGGTGGAGAATACGGGCAAGCTCAAGCGTTAATAGTGCATGTCAGAGGAGGATACCGAAGGTTTGATCACCCAGTTTTCCAAGTTGGCCGTAGGCTCCCCGCCGACTGAAATGGAGGACATATTGAAAGCCCTTGTTGCTGGCCAGCACGCCCAGATGCAAGCAAACGTGGCTCTCTTGGAGGAGCAAAAGAAAGCCAACCTTCTGAAGGCAGAGGAATTGCAGTTGCAGAGACAGAGGGTTGTCCAAAATACCCGCCCAATAAAGGCAAGTGACTTTATATCTAAGATGGGAGCTACCGATGACATTGAGGCATACCTGCATGCATTTGAGGCCACGGCCACTAGGGAAGCCTGGCCCAAGCAACAGTGGGTTGGTCTGTTAGCCCCCTTTCTAACCGGGGAATCGCTGAATGCTGTCCGGGACCTGGGCCCTGACCAGGTTACTGACTATGATGCCCTGAAGTCTGAGATCCTCAGCAGATATGGACTCACAAAGTTTGGTATGGCCCAGCGCTTTCACAGCTGGACCTTCCAACCAGACCAACCTCCTCGGGCGCAGATGCATGAACTTGTCCGAATCGCAAGGAAATGGCTGGAACCGCAGAGGAATACAGCAGCGGCGGTGGTGGAGGCCGTTGTGGTGGATCGTTACCTACGCGCCCTGCCTTATGAGGCAAAAACGGTTCATCAGTCAACAGGCCTTGACCACGGCTGATCTGACCGTGGAAGCTGTGGAAAAGTACCAGGCCACAGCGGAGATGCTGAATGCTTCCCGAAAAGACCCCAGGAGTGCGGCCCCACCACAAATGGGAAGAACCCGTCCAAAGGACCCCAAGGTCTCGAACCCAGCCACGTCAGGACTTATCCCGGCTCCAGGGGGAGCCAGAAACCAGGCGGGTCCAAGAAGAGTACACCAGGAGGGGGGAAACTTCGACAGTGTTACCGGTGTGGGGAGATGGGACATATCTCCTGGCAGTGTGGGAAACCAGCCGATGAACCTATGCCCACTGCGGAGTCCTCCAGCTCAGCACCCACACACCGCTTTTGCCTCGCTCTTGGGAGTCGTAGATGGCGGCCCAGATCGACCCCCACCTGCCCGGTAACTGTGAATCACCATGATGTGGAGGCCTTACTGGATTCTGGTAGCCGGGCCACCCTGGTGCGTAAGGATTTGGTGGGCCCAACGTGTCTGACCCCGGGAAAGTCCTCCCAGTTTCCTGTGTCCATGGGGACACCAGAGAATACCCCATTACTGAACTTACAATGACCAGCACACGGGGAACCATACACACGACGGCGGGGGTGGTTGATTCCCTCCCCGTCCCTGTCCTAATTGGACGAGACTGCCCAGCCTTTTACCCACTCTGGAGAGAGTCTCAGGAGAGGATAACCCGAGTACCTCGGAAACGGAGAGGCAAGACTCATCCTGGGAAGGCTCCGGTGCAATCCTCCGAGTTACTCACTCCCGCCCGGGCTCTGATAGGGATGGCAGGTGCCCAGACCGACACAGAGACGGAGCTACATAATCTGGACAAAGAACTGTCTGGTCTGAAGGGGACCGCTGAGAGGTATCGTTTGTTAAAGCAACAGTTAGACATGAAGACAGAAGAGTTAGATATCCTCCAGGCTAAACTCCAACAGAGCTCCTTCCCTAAGCAACAGGAGGAGCTGGAGAGGCTGCGCAGGACCATCGAGGAGTGTGAGGAGACCCTGCGCAGTAGTAAGGAGGTCCAGAAGAAGGCAGAGGAGAAGTACAAGGTGTTGGAGAACAAGATGAAGAATGCGGAGGCAGAGAGAGAGAAGGAACTGAAAGCTGCTCAACAGAAGCTAAACTCTGCTAAAACCAAGGCTGATGCGTTCAGTAAGAAACTCAAGGAGAGACAACAGGAGGCTGAGTCCCTGGTCCTAGAGTTGGAGGAGTTGAAGAGAGAGCAGTCTGGCAAGCACCACGGCAATGCGGACGCCCTCTCCGGCGTGATGCCTTCCGCTGCCTTTACCCCGACGAGGACGTCGGTCCCGAGGAGGGGGATGTGTGATGTCACGAGAGGCTGTGTCCTGGAGGGACGTTACATCCCCCTGAGGTGGCTGCAAACCCAGACAGCTATGGCTCCATCTGCTGGTATGGTCGGGAACTCCACCCCTCTATGGCCAATCTTCCCACGCAGCTGAAACAAATGAGGAGCTGATGAGCTGAAGGTTTGGGAAGGGAAGAGACACACTGAGGGAGTGTGGGGGGGGTGAAGAGACACAGTCTCCAACCTGGGCTCTCTGGAAGACAAGAGTGCTGCACGTCCACTTCCATGAGGAATATAAGGATTTGGAGATACTTACCTTTGGGAAATACTCACCTTTGGATATATGCACCTGTGGAAATACGTGAGAGACATTTGGAAGGACTTTTTGCTGGGTTGGCCACTAGCTGCAACGTGGACTACAGTAAGGCTGGGGAAAAGTTATCTGAGCGAGGGAGAATTATGATTTTGGATGTGGAAGAGACATCCCTGAACTGTTAACCCTTAAAGAGCCACAAGAGAACAGAATTTGGTTATATTTTCGTTAATTCCCCAAGACCTATAATAAAATCCTTGTTTTGTTTGAACCTTGTCTCCTTGCACTACTTGAGCAATCCCGCTGAAAGCTGTGTAGCCTCTCGTGACGTCACAACATGATCAGGTGAATCCAACTGATAACCACTATACATGATCAGGTGAATCCAACTGATAACCACTATACATGATCAGGTGAATCCAACTGATAACCACTATACATGATCAGGTGAATCCAACTGATAACCACTATACATGATCAGGTGAATCCAACTGATAACCACTATACATGATCAGGTGACTCCAACTGATAACCACTATACATGATCAGGTGAATCCAACTGATAACCACTATACATGATCAGGTGAATCCAACTGATAACCACTATACATGATCAGGTGAATCCAACTGATAACCACTATACATGATCAGGTGAATCCAACTGATAACCACTATACATGATCAGGTGAATCCAACTGATAACCACTATACATGATCAGGTGAATCCAACTGATAACCACTATACATGATCAGGTGAATCCAACTGATAACCACTATACATGATCAGGTGACTCCAACTGATAACCACTATACATGATCAGGTGAATCCAACTGATAACCACTATACATGATCAGGTGACTCCATCTGATAACCACTATACATGATCAGGTGAATCCAACTGATAACCACTATACATGATCAGGTGAATCCAACTGATAACCACTATACATGATCAGGTGAATCCAACTGATAACCACTATACATGATCAGGTGAATCCAACTGATAACCACTATACATGATCAGGTGAATCCAACTGATAACCACTATACATGATCAGGTGAATCCAACTGATAACCACTATACATGATCAGGTGAATCCAACTGATAACCACTATACATGATCAGGTGAATCCAACTGATAACCACTATACATGATCAGGTGAATCCAACTGATAACCACTATACATGATCAGGTGAATCCAACTGATAACCACTATACATGATCAGGTGAATCCAACTGATAACCACTATACATGATCAGGTGAATCCAACTGATAACCACTATACATGATCAGGTGAATCCAACTGATAACCACTATACATGATCAGGTGAATCCAACTGATAACCACTATACATGATCAGGTGAATCCAACTGATAACCACTATACATGATCAGGTGAATCCAACTGATAACCACTATACATGATCAGGTGACTCCAACTGATAACCACTATACATGATCAGGTGAATCCAACCGATAACCACTATACATGATCAGGTGAATCCAACCGATAACCACTATACATGATCAGGTGAATCCAACCGATAACCACTATACATGATCAGGTGAATCCAACCGATAACCACTATACATGATCAGGTGAATCCAACCGATAACCACTATACATGATCAGGTGAATCCAACCGATAACCACTATACATGATCAGGTGAATCCAACCGATAACCACTATGCATGATCAGGTGAATCCAACCGATAACCACTATGCATGATCAGGTGAATCCAACTGATAACCACTATACATGATCAGGTGAATCCAACTGATAACCACTATGCATGATCAGGTGAATCCAACTGATAACCACTATACATGATCAGGTGATTCCATCTGATAACCACTATACATGATCAGGTGAATCCAACTGATAACCACTATACATGATCAGGTGAATCCAACTGATAACCACTATACATGATCAGGTGAATCCAACTGATAACCACTATACATGATCAGGTGAATCCAACTGATAACTACTATACATGATCAGGTGAATCCAACTGATAACCATTATGCATGATCAGGTGAATCCAACTGATAACCACTATACATGATCAGGTGATTCCATCTGATAACCACTATACATGATCAGGTGAATCCAACTGATAACCACTATACATGATCAGGTGAATCCAACTGATAACCACTATACATGATCAGGTCAATCCAACTGATAACCACTATACATGATCAGGTGAATCCAACTGATAACCACTATACATGATCAGGTGAATCCAACTGATAACCACTATACATGATCAGGTGACTCCAACTGATAACCACTATACATGATCAGGTGAATCCAACTGATAACCACTATGCATGATCAGGTGAATCCAACTGATAACCACTATACATGATCAGGTGAATCCAACTGATAACCACTATGCATGATCAGGTGAATCCAACTGATAACCACTATACATGATCAGGTGAATCCAACTGATAACCACTATACATGATCAGGTGAATCCAACTGATAACCACTATACATGATCAGGTGAATCCAACTGATAACCACTATACATGATCAGGTGAATCCAACTGATAACCACTATACATGATCAGGTGAATCCAACTGATAACCACTATACATGATCAAGTGAATCCAACTGATAACCACTATACATGATCAGGTGAATCCAACTGATAACCACTATACATGATCAGGTGAATCCAACTGATAACCACTATACATGATCAGGTGAATCCAACTGATAACCACTATACATGATCAGGTGAATCCAACTGATAACCACTATACATGATCAGGTGAATCCAACTGATAACCACTATACATGATCAGGTGAATCCAACTGATAACCACTATACATGATCAGGTGAATCCAACTGATAACCACTATGCATGATCAGGTGATTCCATCTGATAACCACTATACATGATCAGGTGAATCCAACTGATAACCACTATACATGATCAGGTGAATCCAACTGATAACCACTATACATGATCAGGTGAATCCAACTGATAACCACTATACATGATCAGGTGAATCCAACTGATAACCACTATACATGATCAGGTGATTCCATCTGATAACCATTATGCATGATCAGGTGAATCCAACTGATAACCACTATACATGATCAGGTGAATCCAACTGATAACCACTATGCATGATCAGGTGATTCCATCTGATAACCATTATGCATGATCAGGTGAATCCAACTGATAACCACTATACATGATCAGGTGAATCCAACTGATAACCACTATACATGATCAGGTGAATCCAACTGATAACCACTATACATGATCAGGTGAATCCAACTGATAACCACTATACATGATCAGGTGAATCCAACTGATAACCACTATACATGATCAGGTGAATCCAACTGATAACCACTATACATGATCAGGTGAATCCAACTGATAACCACTATACATGATCAGGTGAATCCAACTGATAACCACTATACATGATCAGGTGAATCCAACTGATAACCACTATACATGATCAGGTGACTCCAACTGATAACCACTATACATGATCAGGTGAATCCAACTGATAACCACTATACATGATCAGGTGAATCCAACTGATAACCACTATACATGATCAGGTGACTCCAACTGATAACCACTATACATGATCAGGTGAATCCAACTGATAACCACTATACATGATCAGGTGAATCCAACTGATAACCACTATACATGATCAGGTGAAACCAACTGATAACCATTATGCATGATCAGGTGAATCCAACTGATAACCACTATACATGATCAGGTGATTCCATCTGATAACCACTATACATGATCAGGTGAATCCAACTGATAACCACTATACATGATCAGGTGAATCCAACTGATAACCACTATACATGATCAGGTGAATCCAACTGATAACCACTATACATCAAATCAAATCAAATCAAATCAAATTTTATTGGTCACATGCGCCAAATACAACAAGTGCAGACATTACAGTGAAATGCTTACTTACAGCCCTTAACCAACAGTGCGTTTATTTTAAACAAAAAAAGTAAGAATAAAACAACAACAAAAAAAAGTGTTGAGAAAAACAAAGAGCAGAAGTAAAATAAAGTGACAGTAGGGAGGCTATATATACAGGGGGGTAACGGTGCAGAGTCAATGTGCGGGGGCACCGGCTAGTTGAGGTAGTTGAGGTAATATGTACATGTGGGTAGAGTTAAAAGTGACTATGCATAAATACTTAACAGAGTAGCAGCAGCGTAAAAGGATGGGGTGGGGGCAGTGCAAATAGTCCGGGTAGCCATGATTAGCTGTTCAGGAGTCTTATGGCTTGTGGGTAGAAGCTGTTGAGAAGTATTTTGGACCTAGACTTGGCACTCCGGTACCGCTTGCCGTGCGGTAGCAGAGAGAACAGTCTATGACTAGGGTGGCTGGAGTCTTTGACAATTTTGAGGGCCTTCCTCTGACACCGCCTGGTATAGAGGTCTTGGATGGCAGGGAGCTTTGCCCCAGTGATGTACTGGGCGTACGCACTACCCTCTGTAGTGCCTTGCGGTCAGAGGCCAAGCAGTTGCCATACCAGGCGGTGATGCAACCAGTCAGGATGCTCTCGATGGTGCAGCTGTAGAATTTTTTTGAGGATCTGAGGACCCATGCCAAATCTTTTAGTCTCCTGAGGGGGAATAGGCTTTGTCGTGCCCTCTTCACGACTGTCTTGGTGTGCTTGGACCATGATAGTTCGTTGGTGATGTGGACACCAAGGAACTTGAAGCTCTCAACCTGTTCCACTACAGCCCGGGTCGATGAGAATGGGGGGCGTGCTCAGTCCTCTTTTTTTTCCTGTAGTCCACAATCATCTCCCTTTGTCTTGGTCACGTTGAGGGAGAGGTTGTTGTCCTGGCACCACACGGCCAGATCTCTGACCTCCTCCCTATAGGCTGTCTCATCGTTGTCGGTGATCAGGCCTACCACTGTTGTGTCGTCGGCAAACTTAATGATGGTGTTGGAGTCGTGCCTGGCCATGCAGTCATGGGGTGAACAGAGAGTACAGGAGGGGACTGAGCACGCACCCTGAGGGGGCCCCGTGTTGAGGATCAGTGTGGCAGATGTGTTGTTACCTACCCTTACCACCTGGGGGGCGGCCCGTCAGGAAGTCCAGGATCCAGTTGCAGAGGGAGGTGTTTAGTCCCAGGATCCTTAGCTTAGTGATGAGCTTAGAGGGCACTATGGTGTTGAATGCTGAGCTGTAGTCAATGAATAGCATTCTCACGTAGGTGTTCCTCTTGTCCAGGTGGGAAAGGGCAGTGTGGAGTGCGATAGAGATTGCATCATCTGTGGATCTGTTGGGGCGGTATGCAAATTGGAGTGGGTCTAGGGTTTCTGGGATTATGCTGTTGATGTGAGCCATGACCAGTCTTTCAAAGCACTTCATGGCTACAGACGTCAGTGCCACGGGTCGGTAGTCATTTAGGCAGGTTATCTTAGAGTTCTTGGGCACGGGGGACTATGGTGGTCTGCTTGAAACATGTTGGTATTACAGACTCGGTCAGGGACATGTTGAAAATGTCAGTGAAGACACTTGCCAGTTGGTCAGCACATGCTCGGAGTACACGCCCTGGTAATCCGTCTGGCCCAGCGGCCTTGTGAATGTTGACTTGCTTAAAAGTCTTACTCTCACATCGGCTACGGAGAGCGTGATCACATAGTCGTCCCGGAACAGCTGGTGCTCTCATGCATGCTTCAGTGTTGCTTTGCCTCGAGCGAGCATAGAAGTGGTTTAGCCTCGTCTGGTAGGCTTGTGTCACTGGGCAGCTGTGGCTGTGCTTCCCCTTTGTAGTCTGTAATAGTTTTCAAGCCCTGCCACATCCGACGAGCGTCAGAGCCAGTGTAGTATGATTCAATCTTAGACCTGTATTGACTCTTTGCCTGTTTGATGGTTCGTCGGAGGTCATAGCGGGATTTCTTATAAGCTTCCGGGTTAGAGTCCCGTTCTTTGAAAGCGGCAGCTCTACCCTTTAGCTCAGTGCGGATGTTGCCTGTAATCCATGGCTTCTGGTTGGGGTATGTACGTACGGTCACTGTGGGGGACGACATCATCGATGCACTTATTGATGAAGCCAGTGACTGATGTGGTGTACTCCTCAATGCTGTCTGAAGAATCCCGGAACATGTTCCAGTCTGTGCTAGCAAAACAGTCCTGTAGCTTGGCATCTGCGTCATCTGACCACTTTTTTATTAACCGAATCACTGGTGCTTCCTGCTTCAGTTTTTGCTTATAAGCAGGAATCAGGAGGATAGAGTTATGGTCAGATTTGCCAAATGGAGGGCGAGGGAGAGCTTTGTATGCGTCTCTGTGTGTGGAGTAAAGGTGGTCTAGAGTTTTTTTCCTCTGGTTGCACATTTGACATGCTGGTAGAAATTAGGTAGAACGGATTTAAGTTTCTGCATTAAAGTCCCCGGCCACTAGGAGCGCTGCATCTGGATGAGCGTTTTCCTGTTGATTAATGGCCTTGTACAACTCATTCAGTGCAATCTTAATGCCAGCATTGGTTTGTGGTGGTAAATAGACAGCTATGAAAAATATAGCTGAAAACTCTCTTGGTAAATAGTGTGGTCTACAGCTTATCATAAGATACTCTACCTCAGGCGAGCAAAACCTCGAGACTTCCTTAGTATTTGATTTTGTACACCAGCTGTTGTTTACAAATATACAGAGACCGCCACCCTTTGTCTTACCGGAGCCAGCCGTTCTGTCCTGCCGATGTAGCGTGTAGCCTGCTAGCTGAATGGTATCATTGTTGTCGTTCAGCCACGACTCCGTGAAACATAAGATATTACAGTTTTTAATGTCCCGTTGGTAGGATAACCGTAATCTTAAATCGTCAATTTTATTCTCAAAAGATTGAACGTTAGCTAATAGTATTGATGGGAGAGGTAGTTTACTCGCCGCCGTCGGATCTCATAAGGCACCCCGACCTACGTCCACGATATCTCCGTCTCTTCCTCAGGCGAATGACGGGGATCTGGGCCTTGCCGGGTGTCTGTAGAATATCTTCGCGTCCACTCGTTGAAGAAAAAGTCTTCGTTCAATGCGAGGTGAGTAATCGCTGTCCTGATATCCAGAAGCTCTTTTTGGTTATAAGAGACGATGGCATAAACATTATGTACAAAATAAATTACAAATAACGCGGAAAAACACACATAATAGTACAATTGGTTAGAGGGCTGTAAAACGGCAGCCATCTTCTCCGGCGCTGGTTTCCATGAATCAGGTGAATCCAACTGATAACCACTATACATGATCAGGTGAATCCAACTGATAACCACTATACATGATCAGGTGAATCCAACTGATAACCACTATACATGATCAGGTGAATCCAACTGATAACCACTATACATGATCAGGTGAATCCAACTGATAACCACTATACATGATCAGGTGAATCCAACTGATAACCACTATACATGATCAGGTGAATCCAACTGATAACCACTATACATGACCAGGTGAATCCAACTGATAACCACCATACATGATCAGGTGAATTCAACTGATAACCACTATACATGATCAGGTGAATCCAACTGATAACCACTATACATGATCAGGTGAATCCAACTGATAACCACTATACATGATCAGGTGAATCCAACTGATAACCACTATACATGATCAGGTGACTCCAACTGATAACCACTATACATGATCAGGTGAATCCAACTGATAACCACTATACATGATCAGGTGATTCCATCTGATAACCACTATACATGATCAGGTGAATCCAACTGATAACCACTATACATGATCAGGTGAATCCAACTGATAACCACTATACATGATCAGGTGAATCCAACTGATAACCACTATACATGATCAGGTGAATCCAACTGATAACCACTACTACATGATCAGGTGAATCCAACTGATAACCACTATACATGATCAGGTGAATCCAACTGATAACCACTATACATGATCAGGTGAATCCAACTGATAACCACTATACATGATCAGGTGAATCCAACTGATAACCACTATACATGATCAGGGTGAATCCAACGATAACCACTATATATGATCAGGTGAATCCAACTGATAACCACTATACATGATCAGGTGAATCCAACTGATAACCACTATACATGATCAGGTGAATCCAACTGATAACCACTATACATGATCAGGTGAATCCAACCGATAACCACTATACATGATCAGGTGAATCCAACCGATAACCACTATACATGATCAGGTGAATCCAACCGATAACCACTATACATGATCAGGTGAATCCAACCGATAACCACTATACATGATCAGGTGAATCCAACCGATAACCACTATACATGATCAGGTGAATCCAACCGATAACCACTATACATGATCAGGTGAATCCAACCGATAACCACTATACATGATCAGGTGAATCCAACCGATAACCACTATACATGATCAGGTGAATCCAACCGATAACCACTATACATGATCAGGTGAATCCAACCGATAACCACTATACATGATCAGGTGAATCCAACCGATAACCACTATACATGATCAGGTGAATCCAACCGATAACCACTATACATGATCAGGTGAATCCAACCGATAACCACTATACATGATCAGGTGAATCCAACCGATAACCACTATACATGATCAGGTGAATCCAACCGATAACCACTATACATGATCAGGTGAATCCAACCGATAACCACTATACATGATCAGGTGAATCCAACCGATAACCACTATACATGATCAGGTGAATCCAACCGATAACCACTATACATGATCAGGTGAATCCAACCGATAACCACCATACATGATCAGGTGAATCCAACCGATAACCACTATACATGATCAGGTGAATCCAACCGATAACCACTATACATGATCAGGTGAATCCAACCGATAACCACTATACATGATCAGGTGAATCCAACTGATAACCACTATACATGATCAGGTGACTCCAACTGATAACCACTATACATGATCAGGTGAATCCAACTGATAACCACTATACATGATCAGGTGAATCCAACTGATAACTACTATGCATGATCAGGTGAATCCAACTGATAACCACTATGCATGATCAGGTGAATCCAACTGATAACCACTATACATGATCAGGTGAATCCAACTGATAACCACTATACATGATCAGGTGAATCCAACTGATAACCACTATACATGATCAGGTGAATCCAACTGATAACCACTATGCATGATCAGGTGAATCCAACTGATAACCACTATACATGATCAGGTGAATCCAACTGATAACCACTATACATGATCAGGTGAATCCAACTGATAACCACTATACATGATCAGGTGAATCCAACTGATAACCACTATACATGATCAGGTGAATCCAACTGATAACCACTATGCATGATCAGGTGAATCCAACTGATAACCACTATACATGATCAGGTGAATCCAACTGGATAACCACTATACATGATCAGGTGAATCCAACTGATAACCACTATACATGATCAGGTGAATCCAACTGATAACCACTATACACGATCAGGTGAATCCAACTGATAACCACTATACATGATCAGGTGAATCCAACTGATAACCACTATACATGATCAGGTGAATCCAACTGATAACCACTATACATGATCAGGTGAATCCAACTGATAACCACTATACATGATCAGGTGAATCCAACTGATAACCACTATACATGATCAGGTGAATCCAACTGATAACCACTATACATGATCAGGTGAATCCAACTGATAACCACTATACATGATCAGGTGAATCCAACTGATAACCACTATACATGATCAGGTGAATCCAACTGATAACCACTATACATGATCAGGTGAATCCAACTGATAACCACTATACATGATCAGGTGAATCCAACTGATAACCACTATACATGATCAGGTGAATCCAACTGATAACCACTATACATGATCAGGTGAATCCAACTGATAACCACTATACATGATCAGGTGAATCCAACTGATAACCACTATAC
>NW_025536441.1:0-58335 GCF_020615455.1 Coregonus clupeaformis
GTTTATGGGCAGATCAGTCTGTTTTTATGGCATGGAGTAGTTGTCTTTATGGTATGGAGTCAGTCTGTGTTAATGGCATAGAGTCATGTCTGTCTTATGGATGGAGTCAGTCTAGTTTTATGGGATATGGAGTCAGTTGTTTTATGGCATGGAGTAGTGTTTGGGTGGAAGAGTAGTGTTATGATGGAGTAGTTGTTTTATGGCAGGAGTAGTTGTATTTATGGAGAGTAGTTGTTTTATGGTATGGAGTAGTCTGTTTTATGGTATGGAGTCAGTCTGTCTTTATGGCACAGAGTAGTCTGTTTTATGGCATGGAGTTAGTCTGGCTTTGGCATGGAGTAGTCTGTTTTATGGTACGGAGTAAGGCAAGAGTAGTTTATGGAGGATATGTTTTATGGCAGAGTAGTGTTTTATGGCATGGAGTCAGTCTGTCTTTATGGCACAGAGTCAGTCTGTCTTTATGAGAGTCAGTCTTTCTTTATGGCAGGAGTCAGTCTGTCTTTATGGCATGGAGTCAGTCTGTCTTTATGGCACAGAGTCAGTCTGTTCAATGGCACGTAGTCAGTCTGTCTTTATGGCATGGAGCTCAGTCTGTCTTTATGGTATGGAGTCAGTCTGTCTTTATGGCACAGAGTCAGTCTGTCTTTATGGCATGGAGTCAGTCTGTTTTTATGGTATGGAGTCAGTCTGCCTTTATGGCATGGAGTCAGCTGCTTTATGGTATGGAGTCAGTCTGTTTTTATGGTATGGAGTCAGTCTGTCTTTATGGACAGATCAGTCTGTCTTTATGGCATGGAGTCAGTCTGTCTTTATGGCATGGAGTCAGTCTGTCTTTATGGCACTGAGTCAGTCTGTCTTTATGGCACAGAGTCAGTCTGTCTTTATGGTATGGAGTCAGTCTGTCTTTATGGTATGGAGTCAGTCTGTCTTTATGGTATGGAGTCAGTCTGTCTTTATGGTATGGAGTCAGTCTGTCTTTATGGCACAGAGTCAGTCTGTCTTTATGGCACAGATTCAGTCTTTCTTTATGGCATGGAGTTACTCTGTCTTTATGGTATGGAGTCAGTCTGTCTTTATGGCATGGAGTCAGTCTGTCTTTGTGGCACAGAGTCAGTCTGTCTTTATGGCACGGAGTCAGTCTGTCTTTATGGTATGGAGTCAGTCTGTCTTTATGGCATGGAGTCAGTCTGTCTTTATGGCACAGAGTCAGTCTGTCTTAATGGCACGTAGTCAGTCTGTCTTTATGGCATGGAGTCAGTCTGTCTTTATGGTATGGAGTCAGTCTGTCTTAATGGCACGTAGTCAGTCTGTCTTTATGGCATGGAGTCAGTCTGTCTTTATGGTATGGAGTCAGTCTGTCTTTATGGCACAGAGTCAGTCTGTCTTTATGGCATGGAATCAGTCTGTTTTTATTGTATGGAGTCAGTCTGTCTTTATGTCATGGAGTCAGTCTGTCTTTATGGTATGGAGTCAGTCTGTTTTTATGGTATGGAGTCAGTCTGTCTTTATGGCACAGAGTCAGTCTGTCTTTATGGCATGGAGTCAGTCTGTCTTTATGGCATGGAGTCAGTCTGTCTTTATGGTATGGAGTCAGTCTGTTTTTATGGTATGGAGTCAGTCTGTCTTTATGGCACAGAGTCAGTCTGTCTTTATGGCATGGAGTCAGTCTGTCTTTATGGCATGGAGTCAGTCTGTCTTTATGGCACTGAGTCAGTCTGTCTTTATGGCAGAGAGTCAGTCTGTCTTTATGGTATGGAGTCAGTCTGTCTTTATGGCATGGAGTCAGTCTGTCTTTGTGGCACAGAGTCAGTCTGTCTTTATGGCACGGAGTCAGTCTGTCTTAATTGCACAGAGTCAGTCTGTCTTTATGGCATGGAGTCAGTCTGTCTTTATGGCACAGAGTCAGTCTGTTTTTATCGGTATGGAGTCAGTCTGTCTTTATGGTATGGAGTCAGTCTGTCTTTATGGTATGTAGTCAGTCTGTCTTTATGGTATGGAGTCAGTCTGTCTTTATGTCACAGAGTCAGTCTGTCTTTATGGCATGGAGTCAGTCTGTCTTTGTGGCACAGAGTCAGTCTGTCTTTATGGCACGGAGTCAGTCTTTCTTTATGGCACAGAGTCAGTCTGTCTTTATGGTATGGAGTCAGTCTGTCTTTATGGCATGGAGTCAGTCTGTCTTTGTGGCACAG
Source organism: Coregonus clupeaformis (assembly GCF_020615455.1). NCBI lineage: Eukaryota > Metazoa > Chordata > Actinopteri > Salmoniformes > Salmonidae > Coregonus > Coregonus clupeaformis. The sequence goes on from NW_025536441.1 coordinate 2,190, forward strand.
AGTCAGTCTGTCTTTATGGTACGGAGTCAGTCTGTATTTATGGCATGGAGTCAGTCTGTCTTTATGGTATGGAGTCAGTCTGTCTTTATGGCACTGGAGTCAGTCTGTCTTTATGGCATGGAGTCAGTCTGTTTTTATGGTATGGAGTCAGTCTGTCTTTATGGCATGGAGTCAGTCTGTCTTTATGGCATGGAGTCAGTCTGTTATGGTATGGAGTCAGTCTGTCTTTATGGCACAGAGTCAGTCTGTCTTTATGGCAGGAGTCAGTCTGTATTTATGGCATGGAGTCAGTCTGTCTTTATGGCATGGAGTCAGTCTGTCTTTATGGCACAGAGTCAGTCTGTCTTTATGGCATGGAGTCAGTCTGTCTTTATGGCACGGAGTCAGTCTGTCTTTATGGCACGGAGTCAGTCTGTCTTTATGGCATGGAGTCAGTCTGTCTTTATGGCATGGAATCAGTCTGTCTTTATGGTATGGAGTCAGTCTGTCTTTATGGCACAGAGTCAGTCTGTCTTTATGGCACGGAGTCAGTCTGTCTTTATGGCATGGAGTCAGTCTGTCTTTATGGTATGGAGTCAGTCTGTCTTTATGGCACAGAGTCAGTCTGTCTTTATGGCATGGAATCAGTCTGTTTTTATTGTATGGAGTCAGTCTGTCTTTATGGCATGGAATCAGTTTGTCTTTATGGTATGGAGTCAGTCTGTCTTTATGGCATGGAGTCAGTCTGTTTTTATGGTATGGAGTCAGTCTGTCTTTATGGTATGGAGTCAGTCTGTTTTTATGGTATGGAGTCAGTCTGTCTTTATGGCACAGAGTCAGTCTGTCTTTATGGCATGGAGTCAGTCTGTCTTTATGGCATGGAGTCAGTCTGTGTTAATCGCATGGAGTCAGTCTGTCTTTATGGCACGGAGTCAGTCTGTCTTTATGGGACAGAGTCAGTCTGTCTTTATGGCATGGAGTCAGTCTGTCTTTGTGGCACAGAGTCAGTCTGTCTTTATGGCATGGAGTCAGTCTGTCTTTATGGCACAGAGTCAGTCTGTCTTTATGGTACGGAGTCAGTCTGTCTTTATGGCATGGAGTCAGTCTGTCTTTATGGTATGGAGTCAGTCTGTCTTTATGGCACAGAGTCAGTCTGTCTTTATGGCATGGAATCAGTCTGTTTTTATTGTATGGAGTCAGTCTGTCTTTATGGCACGGAGTAGAGGAGTCAGTCTGTCTTTATGGCACAGAGTCAGTCTGTCTTAATGGCACGTAGTCAGTCTGTCTTTATGGCATGGAGTCAGTCTGTCTTTATGGCACAGAGTCAGTCTGTCTTTATGGCATGGAGTCAGTCTGTCTTTATGGCACAGAGTCAGTCTGTCTTTATGGCATGGAGTCAGTCTGTCTTTTATGGCACAGAGTCAGTCTGTCTTTATGGCACGGAGTCAGTCTGTCTTTATGGCACGGAGTCAGTCTGTCTTTATGGCATGGAGTCAGTCTGTCTTTATGGCACAGAGTCAGTCTGTCTTTATGGCATGGAGTCAGTCTGTCTTTATGGCATGGAGTCAGTCTGTCTTTTTATGGCATGGAGTCAGTCTGTCTTTATGGTATGGAGTCAGTCTGTCTTTATGGTATGGAGTCAGCTCTGTCTTTATGGTACAGAGTCAGTCTGTCTTTATGGCATGAGTCAGTCTGTCTTTATGGCATGGAGTCAGTCTGTCTTTATGGTACGGAGTCAGTCTGTCTTTATGGCACAGAGTCAGTCTGTCTTTATGGCACGGAGTCAGTCTGTCGTTATGGCAGAGAGTCAGTCTGTCTTTATGGCATGGAGTCAGTCTGTCTTCATGGCACGGAGTCAGTCTGTCTTTATGGCACGGAGTCAGTCTGTCTTTATGGTATGGAGTCAGTCTGTCTTTATGGCATGGAGTCAGTCTGTCTTTATGGCATGGAGTCAGTCTGTCTTTATGGTATGGAGTCAGTCTGTCTTTATGGCATGGAGTCAGTCTGTCTTTATGGCACAGAGTCAGTCTGTCTTTATGGCACGGAGTCAGTCTGTCTTTATGGTATGGAGTCAGTCTGTCTTTATGGCATGGAGTCAGTCTGTCTTTATGGCACAGAGTCAGTCTGTCTTTATGGCATGGAGTCAGTCTGTCTTTATGGCATGGAGTCAGTCTGTCTTTATGGCACGGAGTCAGTCTGTCTTTATGGCATAGAGTCAGTCTGTTTTTATGGTACGGAGTCAGTCTGTCTTTATGGCATGGAGTCAGTCTGTCTTTGTGGTACGGAGTCAGTCTGTCTTTATGGCATGGAGTCAGTCTGTCTTTATGGCACAGAGTCAGTCTGTCTTTATGGTACGGAGTCAGTCTGTCTTTATGGCACAGAGTCAGTCTGTCTTTATGGCATGGTGTCAGTCCGTCTTTATGGCACAGAGTCAGTCTGTCTTTATGGCACAGAGTCAGTCTGTCTTTATGGCACGGAGACAGTATGTATTTATGGCATGGAGTCAGTCTGTCTTTATGGTATGGAGTCAGTCTGTCTTTATGGCACAGAGTCAGTCTGTCTTTATTGCAGAGAGTCAGTCTGTCTTTATGGTATGGAGTCAGTCTGTCTTTATGGCATGGAGTCAGTCTGTCTTTATGGTATGGAGTCAGTCTGTTTTTATGGTATGGAGTCAGTCTGTCTTTATGGCACAGAGTCAGTCTGTCTTTATGGCATGGAGTCAGTCTGTCTTTATGGCATGGAGTCAGTCTGTCTTCATGGCATGGAGTCAGTCTGTCTTTATGGCACAGAGTCAGTCTGTCTTTATGGCATGGAGTCAGTCTGTCTTTATGGCACGGAGTCAGTCTGTCTTTATGGCACGGAGTCAATCTGTCTTAATGGCATGTAGTCAGTCTGTCTTTATGGCATGGAATCAGTCTGTCTTTATGGTATGGAGTCAGTCTGTCTTTATGGCACAGAGTCAGTCTGTCTTAATGGCACGTAGTCAGTCTGTCTTTATGGCACGGAGTCAGTCTGTCTTTATGGTATGGAGTCAGTCTGTCTTTATGGCACAGAGTCAGTCTGTCTTTATGGCATGGAGTCAGTCTGTCTTTATGGTATGGAGTCAGTCTGTCTTTATGGCATGGAGTCAGTCTGTCTTTATGGTATGGAGTCAGTCTGTCTTTATGGCATGGAGTCAGTCTGTTTTTATGGCATGGAGTCAGTCTGTCTTTATGGTATGGAGTCAGTCTGTCTTTATGGCATGGAGTCAGTCTGTCTTTATGGCATAGAGTCAGTCTGTCTTTATGGCATGGAGTCAGTCTGTCTTTATGGCATGGAGTCAGTCTGTCTTTATGGCATGGAGTCAGTCTGTCTTTATGGCATGGAGTCAGTCTGTCTTTATGGCACAGAGTCAGTCTGTCTTTATGGCATGGAGTCAGTCTGTCTTTATGGCACGGAGTCAGTCTGTCTTTATGGCATGGAGTCAGTCTGTCTTTATGGCACAGAGTCAGTCTGTCTTTATGGCACGGAGTCAGTCTGTCTTTATGGCATGGAGTCAGTCTGTCTTTATGGTATGGAGTCAGTCTGTCTTTATGGCACAGAGTCAGTCTGTCTTTATGGCATGGAATCAGTCTGTTTTTATTGTATGGAGTCAGTCTGTCTTAATTGCACAGAGTCAGTCTGTCTTTATGGCATGGAGTCAGTCTGTCTTTATGGCACAGAGTCAGTCTGTCTTAATGGCACGTAGTCAGTCTGTCTTTATGGCATGGAGTCAGTCTGTCTTTATGGCATGGAGTCAGTCTGTCTTTATGGCACGGAGTCAGTCTGTCTTTATGGCACGGAGTCAGTCTGTCTTTATGGCATGGAGTCAGTCTGTCTTTATGGCACAGAGTCAGTCTGTCTTTATGGCACGTAGTCAGTCTGTCTTTATGGCATGGAGTCAGTCTGTCTTTATGGTATGGAGTCAGTCTGTCTTTATGGCACAGAGTCAGTCTGTCTTTATGGCATGGAGTCAGTCTGTTTTTATGGTATGGAGTCAGTCTGTCTTTATGGTATGGAGTCAGTCTGTCTTTATGGTATGGAGTCAGTCTGTCTTTATGGTATGGAGTCAGTCTGTCTTTATGGCACGGAGTCAGTCTGTCTTTATGGCATGGAGTCAATCTGTCTTTATGGCACGGAGTCAGTCTGTCTTTATGGCACGGAGTCAATCTGTCTTAATGGCATGTAGTCAGTCTGTCTTTATGGCATGGAATCAGTCTGTCTTTGTGGCACAGAGTCAGTCTGTCTTTATGGTATGGAGTCAGTCTGTCTTTGTGGCAGGAGTCAGTCTGTCTTTATGGCACGGAGTCAATCTGTCTTAATGGCATGTAGTCAGTCTGTCTTTATGGCATGGAATCAGTCTGTCTTTGTGGCACAGAGTCAGTCTGTCTTTATGGTACGGAGTCAGTCTGTATTCATGGCATGGTGTCAGTCTGTCTTTATGGTATGGAGTCAGTCTGTCTTTATGGCACAGAGTCAGTCTGTCTTTATGGCATGGAATCAGTCTGTCTTTATGGCATGGAGTCAGTCTGTCTTTATGGCATGGAGTCAGTCTGTTTTATGGTATGGAGTCAGTCTGTCTTTATGGCATGGAGTCAGTCTGTCTTTATGGCACAGAGTCAGTCTGTCTTTATGGCATGGAGTCAGTCTGTCTTTATGGCATGGAGTCAGTCTGTCTTTATGGCATGGAGTCAGTCTGTCTTTATGGCACAGAGTCAGTCTGTCTTTATGGCACGGAGTCAGTCTTTCTTTATGGCACGGAGTCATTCTGTCTTTATGGAATGGAGTCAGTCTGTCTTTATGACACAGATTCAGTCTGTCTTTATGGTATGGAGTCAGTCTGTCTTTATGGCACTGAGTCAGTCTGTCTTTATGGCATGGAGTCAGTCTGTCTTTATGGTATGGAGTCAGTCTGTCTTTATGGCATGGAGTCAGTCTGTCTTTATGGCACGGAGTCAGTCTGTCTTTATGGCATGGAGTCAGTCTGTCTTTATGGCATGGAGTCAGTCTGTCTTTATGGCATGGAGTCAGTCTGTCTTTATGGCACAGAGTCAGTCTGTCTTTATGGCATGGAGTCAGTCTGTCTTTATGGCATGGAGTCAGTCTGTCTTTATGGCATGGAGTCAGTCTGTCTTTATGGCATGGAGTCAGTCTGTCTTTATGGCACAGAGTCAGTCTGTCTTTATGGCATGGAGTCAGTCTGTCTTTATGGCATGGAGTCAGTCTGTCTTTATGGCACGGAGTCAGTCTGTCTTTATGGCATGGAGTCAGTCTGTCTTTATGGTATGGAGTCAGTCTGTCTTTATGGCATGGAGTCAGTCTGTCTTTATGGCACAGAGTCAGTCTGTCTTTATGGCATGGAGTCAGTCTGTCTTTATGGCATGGAGTCAGTCTGTCTTTATGGCATGGAGTCAGTCTGTCTTTATGGCACAGAGTCAGTCTGTCTTTATGGCATGGAGTCAGTCTGTCTTTATGGCACGGAGTCAGTCTGTCTTTATGGCACGGAGTCAGTCTGTCTTTATGGCATGGAGTCAGTCTGTCTTTATGGCATGGAGTCAGTCTGTCTTTATGGTATGGAGTCAGTCTGTCTTTATGGCACTGAGTCAGTCTGTCGTTATGGCACAAAGTCAGTCTGTCTTTATGGCATGGAGTCAGTCTGTCTTTATGGCATGGAGTCAGTCTGTCTTTATGGTATGGAGTCAGTCTGTCTTTATGGTATGGAGTCAGTCTGTCTTTATGGCATGGAGTCAGTCTGTCTTTATGGCATGGAGTCAGTCTGTCTTTATGGCATGGAGTCAGTCTGTCTTTATGGCACAGAGTCAGTCTGTCTTTATGGCATGGAGTCAGTCTGTCTTTATGGTATGGAGTCAGTCTGTCTTTATGGCACGGAGTCAGTCTGTCTTTATGGCACGGAGTCAGTCTGTCTTTATGGCATGGAGTCAGTCTGTCTTTATGGCACGGAGTCAGTCTGTCTTAATGGCATGGAGTCAGTCTGTCTTTATGGCATGGAGTCAGTCTGTCTTTATGGCATGGAGTCAGTCTGTCTTTATGGCACAGAGTCAGTCTGTCTTTATGGCATGGAGTCAGTCTGTCTTTATGGCATGGAGTCAGTCTGTCTTTATGGTATGGAGTCAGTCTGTCTTTATGGCACAGAGTCAGTCTGTCTTTATGGCATGGAGTCAGTCTGTCTTTATGGCATGGAGTCAGTCTGTCTTTATGGCATGGAGTCAGTCTGTCTTTATGGTATGGAGTCAGTCTGTCTTTATGGCATGGAGTCAGTCTGTCTTTTATGGTATGGAGTCAGTCTGTCTTTATGGTATGGAGTCAGTCTGTTTTTATGGTATGGATTCAGTCTGTCTTTATGGCACAGAGTCAGTCTGTCTTTATGGCACGGAGTCAGTCTGTCTTTATGGCACAGAGTCAGTCTGTCTAAATGGCACGGAGTCAGTCTGTATTCATGGCATGGAGTCAGTCTGTATTCATGGCATGGAGTCAGTCTGTCTTTATGGCATGGAGTCAGTCTGTCTTTATGGCACTGAGTCAGTCTGTCTTTATGGCACAGAGTCAGTCTGTCTTTATGGTATGGAGTCAGTCTGTCTTTATGGCATGGAGTCAGTCTGTCTTTGTGGCACAGAGTCAGTCTGTCTTTATGGCACGGAGTCAGTCTGTCTTTATGGCACAGAGTCAGTCTGTCTTTATGGCATGGAGTCAGTCTGTCTTTATGGCACGGAGTCAGTCTGTCTTTATGGCATGGAGTCAGTCTGTCTTTATGGCATGGAGTCAGTCTGTCTTTATGGTATGGAGTCAGTCTGTCTTTATGGTATGGAGTCAGTCTGTCTTTATGGCACAGAGTCAGTCTGTCTTTATGGCACGGAGTCAGTCTGTCTTTATGGCATGGAGTCAGTCTGTCTTTATGGCACGGAGTCAGTCTGTCTTTATGGCATGGAGTCAGTCTGTCTTTATGGCATGGAGTCAGTCTGTCTTTATGGCACGGAGTCAGTCTGTCTTTATGGTATGGAGTCAGTCTGTCTTTATGGCACGGAGTCAGTCTGTCTTTATGGCATGGAGTCAGTCTGTCTTTATGGCATGGAGTCAGTCTGTCTTTATGGCACAGAGTCAGTCTGTCTTTATGGCATGGAGTCAGTCTGTCTTTATGGCATGGAGTCAGTCTGTCTTTATGGCATGGAGTCAGTCTGTCTTTATGGTATGGAGTCAGTCTGTCTTTATGGCACGGAGTCAGTCTGTCTTTATGGCATGGAGTCAGTCTGTCTTTATGGCATGGAGTCAGTCTGTCTTTATGGCACGGAGTCAGTCTGTCTTTATGGCATGGAGTCAGTCTGTCTTTATGGTATGGAGTCAGTCTGTCTTTATGGCATGGAGTCAGTCTGTCTTTATGGTATGGAGTCAGTCTGTCTTTATGGTACGGAGTCAGTCTGTCTTTATGGCACGGAGTCAGTCTGTCTTTATGGTATGGAGTCAGTCTGTCTTTATGGCATGGAGTCAGTCTGTCTTTATGGCACGGAGTCAGTCTGTCTTTATGGCATGGAGTCAGTCTGTCTTTATGGTATGGAGTCAGTCTGTCTTTATGGCACGGAGTCAGTCTGTCTTTATGGCATGGAGTCAGTCTGTCTTTGTGGCACAGAGTCAGTCTGTCTTTATGGCACGGAGTCAGTCTGTCTTTATGGCATGGAGTCAGTCTGTCTTTATGGCATGGAGTCAGTCTGTCTTTATGGCACAGAGTCAGTCTGTCTTAATGGCATGGAGTCAGTCTGTCTTTATGGCATGGAGTCAGTCTGTCTTTATGGCATGGAGTCAGTCTGTCTTTATGGTACGGAGTCAGTCTGTCTTTATGGCATGGAGTCAGTCTGTTTTATGGTATGGAGTCAGTCTGTCTTTATGGCATGGAGTCAGTCTGTCTTTATGGTATGGAGTCAGTCTGTCTTTATGGTATGGAGTCAGTCTGTCTTTATGGTATGGAGTCAGTCTGTCTTTATGGCACAGAGTCAGTCTGTCTTTATGGCATGGAGTCAGTCTGTCTTTATGGCATGGAGTCAGTCTGTCTTTATGGCATGGAGTCAGTCTGTCTTTATGGCATGGAGTCAGTCTGTCTTTATGGCATGGAGTCAGTCTGTCTTTATGGTATGGAGTCAGTCTGTCTTTATGGCACTGAGTCAGTCTGTCGTTATGGCACAAAGTCAGTCTGTCTTTATGGCACGGAGTCAGTCTGTCTTTATGGCACGGAGTCAGTCTGTCTTTATGGCATGGAGTCAGTCTGTCTTTATGGCACAGAGTCAGTCTGTCTTAATGGTATGGAGTCAGTCTGTCTTTATGGCACAGAGTCAGTCTGTCTTTATGGCATGGAGTCAGTCTGTCTTTATGGTATGGAGTCAGTCTGTCTTTATGGCATGGAGTCAGTCTGTCTTTATGGCATGGAGTCAGTCTGTCTTTATGGCATGGAGTCAGTCTGTCTTTATGGCACAGAGTCAGTCTGTCTTTATGGCATGGAGTCAGTCTGTCTTTGTGGCACAGAGTCAGTCTGTCTTTATGGCACGGAGTCAGTCTGTCTTTATGGTATGGAGTCAGTCTGTCTTTATGGCATGGAGTCAGTCTGTCTTTATGGCACGGAGTCAGTCTGTCTTTATGGCACGGAGTCAGTCTGTCTTTATGGCATGGAGTCAGTCTGTCTTTATGGTATGGAGTCAGTCTGTCTTTATGGCACGGAGTCAGTCTGTCTTTATGGCATGGAGTCAGTCTGTTTTTATGGTATGGAGTCAGTCTGTCTTTATGGCATGGAGTCAGTCTGTCTTTATGGTATGGAGTCAGTCTGTCTTTTATGGTATGGAGTCAGTCTGTCTTTATGGCACAGAGTCAGTCTGTCTTTATGGCACCGAGTCAGTCTGTCTTTATGGTATGGAGTCAGTCTGTCTTTATGGCACAGAGTCAGTCTGTCTTTATGTCACGGAGTCAGTCTGTCTTTATGGTATGGAGTCAGTCTGTCTATATGGCATGGAGTCAGTCTGTCTTTTATGGTATGGAGTCAGTCTGTCTTTATGGTATGGAGTCAGTCTGTCTTTATGGCACGGAGTCAGTCTGTCTTTATGGCATGGAGTCAGTCTGTCTTTTATGGTATGGAGTCAGTCTGTCTTTATGGCACGGAGTCAGTCTGTCTTTATGGCATGGAGTCAGTCTGTCTTTATGGTATGGAGTCAGTCTGTCTTTATGGCACTGGAGTCAGTCTGTCTTTATGGCATGGAGTCAGTCTGTCTTTATGGCATGGAGTCAGTCTGTCTTTATGGCACAGAGTCAGTCTGTCTTTATGGCACGGAGTCAGTCTGTCTTTATGGCATGGAGTCAGTCTGTCTTTATGGCATGGAGTCAGTCTGTCTTTATGGCACGGAGTCAGTCTGTCTTTATGGCACGGAGTCAGTCTGTCTTTATGGCATGGAGTCAGTCTGTCTTTATGGTATGGAGTCAGTCTGTCTTTATGGCACAGAGTCAGTCTGTCTTTATGGCATGGAGTCAGTCTGTCTTTATGGTATGGAGTCAGTCTGTCTTTATGGCATGGAGTCAGTCTGTCTTTATGGTATGTAGTCAGTCTGTCTTTATGGCATGGAGTCAGTCTGTCTTTATGGCAAGAAGTCAGTCTGTCTTTATGGTATGGAGTCAGTCTGTTTTTATGGTATGGAGTCAGTCTGTCTTTATGGCACAGAGTCAGTCTGTCTTTATGGCATGGAGTCAGTCTGTCTTTATGGCATGGAGTCAGTCTGTCTTTATGGCACGGAGTCAGTCTGTCTTTATGGCATGGAGTCAGTCTGTCTTTATGGCATGGAGTCAGTCTGTCTTTATGGCATGGAGTCAGTCTGTCTTTATGGCATGGAGTCAGTCTGTCTTTATGGCACAGAGTCAGTCTGTCTTTATGGTATGGAGTCAGTCTGTCTTTATGGCATGGAGTCAGTCTGTCTTTGTGGCACAGAGTCAGTCTGTCTTTATGGCACGGAGTCAGTCTGTCTTTATGGCACGGAGTCAGTCTGTCTTTATGGCATGGAGTCAGTCTGTCTTTATGGCACAGAGTCAGTCTGTCTTTATGGCATGGAGTCAGTCTGTCTTTATGGCATGGAGTCAGTCTGTCTTTATGGTATGGAGTCAGTCTGTCTTTATGGCACAGAGTCAGTCTGTCTTTATGGCACGGAGACAGTCTGTCTTTATGGCACAGAGTCAGTCTGTCTTTATGGCATGGAGTCAGTCTGTCTTTATGGCATGGAGTCAGTCTGTCTAAATGGCACAGAGTCAGTCTGTCTTTATGGCATGGAGTCAGTCTGTCTTTATGTTATGGAGTCAGTCTGTCTTTATGGTATGGAGTCAGTCTGTCTTTATGGCATGGAGTCAGTCTCTCTTTATGGCACAGAGTCAGTCTGACTTTATGGCATGGAGTCAGTCCGTCTTTATGGTATGGAGTCAGTCTGTCTTTATGGCATTGAGTCAGTCTGTCTTTATGGCACAGAGTCAGTCTGTCTTTATGGCATGGAGTCAGTCTGTCTTTATGGCATGGAGTCAGTCTGTCTTTATGGTATGGAGTCAGTCTGTCTTTATGGCACAGAGTCAGTCTGTCTTTATGGCATGGAGTCAGTCTGTCTTTATGGCATGGAGTCAGTCTGTCTTTATGGTATGCGAGTCAGTCTGTCTTTATGGCATGGAGTCAGTCTGTCTTTATGGTATGGAGTCAGTCTGTCTTTATGGCACGGAGTCAGTCTGTCTTTATGGCACGGAGTCAGTCTGTCTTTATGGCATGGAGTCAGTCTGTCTTTATGGCATGGAGTCAGTCTGTCTTTATGGCACGGAGTCAGTCTGTCTTTATGGCACGGAGTCAGTCTGTCTTAATGGCACGGAGTCAGTCTGTCTTTATGGCATGGAGTCAGTCTGTCTTTATGGCATGGAGTCAGTCTGTCTTTATGGCACAGAGTCAGTCTGTCTTTATGGCATGGAGTCAGTCTGTCTTTGTGGCACAGAGTCAGTCTGTCTTTATGGCACGGAGTCAGTCTGTCTTTATGGTACGGAGTCAGTCTGTCTTTATGGCATGGAGTCAGTCTGTCTTTATGGCACAGAGTCAGTCTGTCTTAATGGCACGTAGTCAGTCTGTCTTTATGGCATGGAGTCAGTCTGTCTTTATGGCATGGAGTCAGTCTGTTTTTATGGTATGGAGTCAGTCTGTCTTTATGGCATGGAGTCAGTCTGTTTTTATGGTATGTAGTAAATCTGTCTTTATGGCATGGAGTCAGTCTGTCTTTATGGCAAGAAGTCAGTCTGTCTTTATGGTATGGAGTCAGTCTGTTTTTATGGTATGGAGTCAGTCTGTCTTTATGGCACAGAGTCAGTCTGTCTTTATGGCATGGAGTCAGTCTGTCTTTATGGCATGGAGTCAGTCTGTCTTTATGGCATGGAGTCAGTCTGTTTTATGGCATGGAGTCAGTCTGTCTTTATGGTATGGAGTCAGTCTGTCTTTATGGTATGGAGTCAGTCTGTCTTTATGGCACAGAGTCAGTCTGTCTTTATGGCACAGAGTCAGTCTGTCTTTATGGCACAGAGTCAGTCTGTCTTTATGGCACAGAGTCAGTCTGTCTTTATGGTATGGAGTCAGTCTGTCTTTATGGCATGGAGTCAGTCTGTCTTTATGGTATGGAGTCAGTCTGTCTTTATGGCATGGAGTCAGTCTGTCTTTATGGCATGGAGTCAGTCTGTCTTTATGGTATGGAGTCAGTCTGTCTTTATGGCACTGGAGTCAGTCTGTCTTTATGGCATGGAGTCAGTCTGTCTTTATGGTATGGAGTCAGTCTGTCTTTATGGCACAGAGTCAGTCTGTCTTTATGGCATGGAGTCAGTCTGTCTTTGTGGCACAGAGTCAGTCTGTCTTTATGGCACGGAGTCAGTCTGTCTTTATGGTATGGAGTCAGTCTGTCTTTATGGCATGGAGTCAGTCTGTCTTTATGGCACAGAGTCAGTCTGTCTTTATGGCACGGAGTCAGTCTGTCTTTATGGCATGGAGTCAGTCTGTCTTTATGGTATGGAGTCAGTCTGTCTTTATGGCACAGAGTCAGTCTGTCTTTATGGCATGGAGTCAGTCTGTCTTTATGGTATGGAGTCAGTCTGTCTTTATGGCATGGAGTCAGTCTGTCTTTATGGTATGGAGTCAGTCTGTCTTTATGGTATGGAGTCAGTCTGTCTTTATGGCACAGAGTCAGTCTGTCTTTATGGCATGGAGTCAGTCTGTCTTTATGGTATGGAGTCAGTCTGTCTTTATGGCACAGAGTCAGTCTGTCTTTATGGCATGGAGTCAGTCTGTTTTTTGGTATGTAGTAAATCTGTCTTTATGGCATGGAGTCAGTCTGTTTTTATGGTATGGAGTCAGTCTGTCTTTATGGCACAGAGTCAGTCTGTCTTTATGTTATGGAGTCAGTCTGTCTTTATGGCATGGAGTCAGTCTGTCTTTTATGGTATGGAGTCAGTCTGTCTTTATGGCACAGAGTCAGTCTGTCTTTATGGCATGGAGTCAGTCTGTCTTTATGGTATGGAGTCAGTCTGTCTTTATGGCACGGAGTCAGTCTGTCTTTATGGCATGGAGTCAGTCTGTCTTTATGGCATGGAGTCAGTCTGTCTTTATGGCACAGAGTCAGTCTGTCTTTATGGCACGGAGTCAGTCTGTCTTTATGGCACAGAGTCAGTCTGTCTTTATGGCATGGAGTCAGTCTGTCTTTATGGCATGGAGTCAGTCTGTCTTTATGGTATGGAGTCAGTCTGTCTTTATGGCACGGAGTCAGTCTGTCTTTATGGCATGGAGTCAGTCTGTCTTTATGGTATGGAGTCAGTCTGTCTTTATGGCACAGAGTCAGTCTGTCTTTATGGCATGGAGTCAGTCTGTCTTTATGGCACAGAGTCAGTCTGTCTTTATGGCACAGAGTCAGTCTGTCTTTATGGCATGGAGTCAGTCTGTCTTTATGGCATGGAGTCAGTCTGTCTTTATGGTATGGAGTCAGTCTGTCTTTATGGTATGGAGTCAGTCTGTCTTTATGGCACAGAGTCAGTCTGTCTTTATGGCATGGAGTCAGTCTGTCTTTATGGTATGGAGTCAGTCTGTCTTTATGGCATGGAGTCAGTCTGTCTTTATGGTATGGAGTCAGTCTGTCTTTATGGCATGGAGTCAGTCTGTCTTTATGGTATGGAGTCAGTCTGTCTTTATGGTATGGAGTCAGTCTGTCTTTATGGTATGGAGTCAGTCTGTCTTTATGGCACGGAGTCAGTCTGTCTTTATGGCATGGAGTCAGTCTGTCTTTATGGCATGGAGTCAGTCTGTCTTTATGGCATGGAGTCAGTCTGTCTTTATGGCATGGAGTCAGTCTGTCTTTATGGCATAGAGTCAGTCTGTCTTTATGGCACGGAGTCAGTCTGTCTTTATGGCATGGAGTCAGTCTGTCTTTATGGCATGGAGTCAGTCTGTCTTTATGGCATGGAGTCAGTCTGTCTTTATGGCACAGAGTCAGTCTGTCTTTATGGCACGGAGTCAGTCTGTCTTTATGGTATGGAGTCAGTCTGTCTTTATGGCATGGAGTCAGTCTGTCTTTATGGCACAGAGTCAGTCTGTCTTTATGGCACAGAGTCAGTCTGTCTTTATGGCATGGAGTCAGTCTGTCTTTATGGCATGGAGTCAGTCTGTCTTTATGGTATGGAGTCAGTCTGTCTTTATGGCATGGAGTCAGTCTGTCTTTATGGTATGGAGTCAGTCTGTCTTTATGGCATGGAGTCAGTCTGTCTTTATGGTATGGAGTCAGTCTGTCTTTATGGCACAGAGTCAGTCTGTCTTTATGGCATGGTGTCAGTCTGTCTTTATGGTATGGAGTCAGTCTGTCTTTATGGCACTGAGTCAGTCTGTCTTTATGGCATGGAGTCAGTCTGTCTTTATGGTATGAGTCAGTCTGTCTTCATGGCATGGAGTCAGTCTGTCTTTATGGCACAGAGTCAGTCTGTCTTTATGGTATGTAGTCAGTCTGTATTTATGGTATGGAGTCAGTCTGTCTTCATGGCATGGAGTCAGTCTGTCTTTATGGTATGGAGTCAGTCTGTCTTTATGGTACGGAATCAGTCTGTCTTTATGGCAAAGAGTCAGTCTGTCTTTATGGCATGGAGTCAGTCTGTCTTTATGGCATGGAGTCAGTCTGTTTTATGGTATGGAGTCAGTCTGTCTTTATGGCATGGAGTCAGTCTGTCTTTATGGTATGGAGTCAGTCTGTCTTTATGGTATGGAGTCAGTCTGTCTTCATGGTACGGAGTCAGTCTGTCTTTATGGCATGGAGTCAGTCTGTCTTTATGGTATGGAGTCAGTCTGTCTTTATGGCACAGAGTCAGTCTGTCTTTATGGCATGGAGTCAGTCTGTCTTTATGGTATGGAGTCAGTCTGTCTTTATGGCACGGAGTCAGTCTGTCTTTATGGCACGGAGTCATTCTGTCTTTATGGAATGGAGTCAGTCTGTCTTTATGACACAGATTCAGTCTGTCTTTATGGTATGGAGTCAGTCTGTCTTTATGGCACTGAGTCAGTCTGTCTTTATGGCATGGAGTCAGTCTGTCTTTATGGCACAGAGTCAGTCTGTCTTAATGGTACGGAGTCAGTCTGTTTTCATGGCATGGAGTCAGTCTGTCTTCATGGCATGGAGTCAGTCTGTCTTTATGGCACGGAGTCAGTCTGTCTTTATGGCATGGAGTCAGTCTGTCTTTTATGGTATGGAGTCAGTCTGTCTTTATGGCACGGAGTCAGTCTGTCTTTATGGCATGGAGTCAGTCTGTCTTTATGGCACGGAGTCAGTCTGTCTTTATGGCACGGAGTCAGTCTGTCTTTATGGCATGGAGTCAGTCTGTCTTTATGGCATGGAGTCAGTCTGTCTTTATGGTATGGAGTCAGTCTGTCTTTATGGTATGGAGTCAGTCTGTCTTTATGGCATGGAGTCAGTCTGTCTTTATGGCATGGAGTCAGTCTGTCTTTATGGTATGGAGTCAGTCTGTCTTTATGGCATGGAGTCAGTCTGTCTTTATGGCACAGAGTCAGTCTGTCTTTATGGTATGGAGTCAGTCTGTCTTTATGGCATGGAGTCAGTCTGTCTTTATGGCACGGAGTCAGTCTATCTTTATGGCATGGAGTCAGTCTGTCTTTATGGCATGGAGTCAGTCTGTCTTTATGGCACAGAGTCAGTCTGTCTTTATGGCACGGAGTCAGTCTGTCTTTATGGCATGGAGTCAGTCTGTCTTTATGGCACGGAGTCAGTCTGTCTTTATGGTATGGAGTCAGTCTGTCTTTATGGTATGGAGTCAGTCTGTCTTTATGGTATGGAGTCAGTCTGTCTTTATGGTATGGAGTCAGTCTGTCTTTATGGCACAGAGTCAGTCTGTCTTTATGGCACAGAGTCAGTCTGTCTTTATGGCATGGAGTCAGTCTGTCTTTATGGCACGGAGTCAGTCTGTCTTTATGGCATGGAGTCAGTCTGTCTTTATGGCATGGAGTCAGTCTGTCTTTATGGCACAGAGTCAGTCTGTCTTTATGGTACGGAGTCAGTCTGTATTCATGGCATGGAGTCAGTCTGTCTTCATGGCATGGAGTCAGTCTGTCTTTATGGCACAGAGTCAGTCTGTCTTTATGGCATGGAGTCAGTCTGTCTTTATGGCACAGAGTCAGTCTGTCTTTATGGCACGGAGTCAGTCTGTCTTTATGGCACGGAGTCAGTCTGTCTTTATGTTATGGAGTCAGTCTGTCTTTATGGCACAGAGTCAATCTGTCTTAATGGCATGTAGTCAGTCTGTCTTTATGGCATGGAATCAGTCTGTCTTTATGGTATGGAGTCAGTCTGTCTTTATGGCACAGAGTCAGTCTGTCTTAATGGCACGTAGTCAGTCTGTCTTTATGGCATGGAGTCAGTCTGTCTTTATGGTATGGAGTCAGTCTGTCTTTATGGCACAGAGTCAGTCTGTCTTTATGGCATGGAGTCAGTCTGTTTTTATGGTATGGAGTCAGTCTGTCTTTATGGCATGGAGTCAGTCTGTCTTTATGGTATGGAGTCAGTCTGTCTTTATGGCATGGAGTCAGTCTGTCTTTATGGTATGCGGTCAGTCTGTCTTTATGGTATGGAGTCAGTCTGTCTTTATGGTATGGAGTCAGTCTGTCTTTATGGCACAGAGTCAGTCTGTCTTTATGGCATGGAGTCAGTCTGTCTTTATGGTATGGAGTCAGTCTGTCTTTATGGCATGGAGTCAGTCTGTCTTTATGGCATGGAGTCAGTCTGTCTTTATGGCACAGAGTCAGTCTGTCTTTATGGCACGGAGTCAGTCTGTCTTTATGGCATGGAGTCAGTCTGTCTTTATGGCATGGAGTCAGTCTGTCTTTATGGCATGGAGTCAGTCTGTCTTTATGGCATGGAGTCAGTCTGTCTTTATGGCACAGAGTCAGTCTGTCTTTATGGTATGGAGTCAGTCTGTCTTTATGGTATGGAGTCAGTCTGTCTTTATGGCACGGAGTCAGTCTGTCTTTATGGTACGGAGTCAGTCTGTCTTTATGGCACAGAGTCAGTCTGTCTTTATGGCATGGAGTCAGTCTGTCTTTATGGCACAGAGTCAGTCTGTCTTTATGGTATGGAGTCAGTCTGTCTTTATGGTATGGAGTCAGTCTGTCTTTATGGTATGGAGTCAGTCTGTCTTTATGGTATGGAGTCAGTCTGTCTTTATGGCACAGAGTCAGTCTGTCTTTATGGCATGGAGTCAGTCTGTCTTTATGGCATGGAGTCAGTCTGTCTTTATGGCATGGAGTCAGTCTGTCTTTATGGCATGGAGTCAGTCTGTCTTTATGGCATGGAGTCAGTCTGTCTTTATGGCACAGAGTCAGTCTGTCTTTATGGCATGGAGTCAGTCTGTCTTTATGGCATGGAGTCAGTCTGTCTTTATGGCATGGAGTCAGTCTGTCTTTATGGCACGGAGTCAGTCTGTCTTTATGGCACAGAGTCAGTCTGTCTTTATGGCACGGAGTCAGTCTGTCTTTATGGTATGGAGTCAGTCTGTCTTTATGGCACAGAGTCAGTCTGTCTTTATGGTATGGAGTCAGTCTGTCTTTATGGCACAGAGTCAGTCTGTCTTTATGGCATGGAGTCAGTCTGTCTTTATGGTATGGAGTCAGTCTGTCTTTATGGCACGGAGTCAGTCTGTCTTTATGGCATGGAGTCAGTCTGTCTTTATGGCATGGAGTCAGTCTGTCTTTATGGTATGGAGTCAGTCTGTCTTTATGGTATGGAGTCAGTCTGTCTTTATGGCATGGAGTCAGTCTGTCTTTATGGCACAGAGTCAGTCTGTCTTTATGGCATGGAGTCAGTCTGTCTTTATGGCATGGAGTCAGTCTGTCTTTATGGCACGGAGTCAGTCTGTATTCATGGCATGGAGTCAGTCTGTCTTCATGGCATGGAGTCAGTCTGTCTTTATGGCACAGAGTCAGTCTGTCTTCATGGCATGGAGTCAGTCTGTCTTTGTGGCACAGAGTCAGTCTGTCTTTATGGCACGGAGTCAGTCTGTCTTTATGGTATGGAGTCAGTCTGTCTTTATGGCATGGAGTCAGTCTGTCTTTATGGCACAGAGTCAGTCTGTCTTAATGGCACGTAGTCAGTCTGTCTTTATGGCATGGAGTCAGTCTGTCTTTATGGCATGGAATCAGTCTGTTTTTATTTGTATGGAGTCAGTCTGTCTTTATGGCATGGAGTCAGTCTGTTTTTATGGTATGGAGTCAGTCTGTCTTTATGGCATGGAGTCAGTCTGTTTTAATGGTATGGAGTCAGTCTGTCTTTATGGTATTGAGTCAGTCTGTTTTTATGGTATGGAGTCAGTCTGTCTTTATGGCACAGAGTCAGTCTGTCTTTATGGCATGGCGTAAGTCTGTCTTTATGGCATGGAGTCAGTCTGTCTTAATGGCATGGAGTCATTCTGTTTTTATGGCATGGAATCAGTCTGTCTTTATTGTATTTTGTCAGTCTGTCTTTATGGTATGGAGTCAGTCTGTCTTTATGGCACAGAGTCAGTCTGTCTTTATGGCACAGAGTCAGTCTGTCTTTATGGCACAGAGTCAGTCTGTCTTTATGGCACGGAGTCAGTCTGTCTTTATGGTATGGAGTCAGTCTGTCTTTATGGCACAGAGTCAGTCTGTCTTTATGGTATGGAGTCAGTCTGTCTTTATGGCACTGAGTCAGTCTGTCTTTATGGCATGGAGTCAGTCTGTCTTTATGGTATGGAGTCAGTCTGTCTTTATGGCACTGAGTCAGTCTGTCTTTATGGCATGGAGTCAGTCTGTCTTTATGGTATGGAGTCAGTCTGTCTTTATGGCACAGAGTCAGTCTGTCTTTATGGCATGGAGTCAGTCTGTCTTTGTGGCACAGAGTCAGTCTGTCTTTATGGCATGGAGTCAGTCTGTCTTTATGGCATGGAGTCAGTCTGTCTTTATGGTATGGAGTCAGTCTGTCTTTATGGCACAGAGTCAGTCTGTCTTTATGGCACGGAGTCAGTCTGTCTTTATGGCATGGAGTCAGTCTGTCTTTATGGTATGGAGTCAGTCTGTCTTTATGGCACAGAGTCAGTCTGTCTTTATGGCATGGAGTCAGTCTGTCTTTATGGTATGGAGTCAGTCTGTCTTTATGGCACGGAGTCAGTCTGTCTTTATGGTATGGAGTCAGTCTGTCTTTATGGTATGGAGTCAGTCTGTCTTTATGGCACGGAGTCAGTCTGTCTTTATGGCATGGAGTCAGTCTGTCTTTATGGCATGGAGTCAGTCTGTCTTTATGGCACGGAGTCAGTCTGTCTTTATGGCATGGAGTCAGTCTGTCTTTATGGTATGGAGTCAGTCTGTCTTTATGGCATGGAGTCAGTCTGTCTTTATGGTATGGAGTCAGTCTGTCTTTATGGTATGGAGTCAGTCTGTCTTTATGGTATGGAGTCAGTCTGTCTTTATGGCATGGAGTCAGTCTGTTTATATGGTATGGAGTCAGTCTGTCTTTATGGCACAGAGTCAGTCTTTCTTTATGGCATGGAGTCAGTCTGTCTTTATGGTATGGAGTCAGTCTGTCTTTATGGCACTGAGTCAGTCTGTCTTTATTGCACAGAGTCAGTCTGTCTTTATGGTATGGAGTCAGTCTGTCTTTATGGCACGGAGTCAGTCTGTCTTTATGGCATGGAGTCAGTCTGTCTTTATGGCATGGAGTCAGTCTGTCTTTATGGTATGGAGTCAGTCTGTCTTTATGGCACAGAGTCAGTCTGTCTTTATGGCACGGAGTCAGTCTGTCTTTATGGCATGGAGTCAGTCTGTCTTTATGGTATGGAGTCAGTCTGTCTTTATGGCACGGAGTCAGTCTGTCTTTATGGCATGGAGTCAGTCTGTTTTTATGGTACGGAGTCAGTCTGTCTTTATGGCATGGAGTCAGTCTGTCTTTATGGTATGGAGTCAGTCTGTCTTTATGGCATGGAGTCAGTCTGTCTTTATGGTATGGAGTCAGTCTGTCTTTATGGCATGGAGTCAGTCTGTCTTTATGGTATGGAGTCAGTCTGTCTTTATGGCACAGAGTCAGTCTGTCTTTATGGCATGGAGTCAGTCTGTCTTTATGGCATGGAGTCAGTCTGTCTTTATGGCATGGAGTCAGTCTGTCTTTATGGCATGGAGTCAGTCTGTCTTTATGGCATGGAGTCAGTCTGTCTTTATGGCATGGAGTCAGTCTGTCTTTATGGCAGGAGTCAGTCTGTCTTTATGGCACAGAGTCAGTCTGTCTTTATGGTATGGAGTCAGTCTGTCTTTATGGCATGGAGTCAGTCTGTCTTTATGGCACAGAGTCAGTCTGTCTTTATGTTACGGAGTCAGTCTGTCTTTATGGCATGGAGTCAGTCTGTCTTTATGGCATGGAGTCAGTCTGTCTAAATGGCACAGAGTCAGTCTGTCTTTATGTTATGGAGTCAGTCTGTCTTTATGTTATGGAGTCAGTCTGTCTTTATGGTATGGAGTCAGTCTGTCTTTATGGCATGGAGTCAGTCTCTCTTTATGGCACAGAGTCAGTCTGTCTTTATGGCATGGAGTCAGTCTGTCTTTATGGTATGGAGTCAGTCTGTCTTTATGGTACGGAGTCAGTCTGTCTTTATGGCATGGAGTCAGTCTGTCTTTATGGCATGGAGTCAGTCTGTCTTTATGGCACGGAGTCAGTCTGTCTTTATGGCATGGAGTCAGTCTGTCTTTATGGCATGGAGTCAGTCTGTCTTTATGGTATGGAGTCAGTCTGTCTTTATGGCACAGAGTCAGTCTGTCTTTATGGCACAGAGTCAGTCTGTCTTTATGGTATGGAGTCAGTATGTCTTTATGGCATGGAGTCAGTCTGTTTTTATGGTATGGAGTCAGTCTGTCTTTATGGCACAGAGTCAGTCTGTCTTTATGGCATGGAGTCAGTCTGTCTTTATGGTATGGAGTCAGTCTGTCTTTATGGCATGGAGTCAGTCTGTCTTTATGGCATGGAGTCAGTCTGTCTTTATGGCATGGAGTCAGTCTGTTTTATGGTATGCGAGTCAGTCTGTCTTTATGGTATGGAGTCAGTCTGTCTTTATGGTATGGAGTCAGTCTGTCTTTATGGCACGGAGTCAGTCTGTCTTTATGGCACGGAGTCAGTCTGTCTTTATGGCATGGAGTCAGTCTGTCTTTATGGCATGGAGTCAGTCTGTCTTTATGGCACGGAGTCAGTCTGTCTTTATGGCACAGAGTCAGTCTGTCTTAATGGCACGGAGTCAGTCTGTCTTTATGGCATGGAGTCAGTCTGTCTTTATGGCATGGAGTCAGTCTGTCTTTATGGCACGGAGTCAGTCTGTCTTTATGGCATGGAGTCAGTCTGTCTTTGTGGCACAGAGTCAGTCTGTCTTTATGGCACGGAGTCAGTCTGTCTTTATGGTATGGAGTCAGTCTGTCTTTATGGCATGGAGTCAGTCTGTCTTTATGGCACGGAGTCAGTTTGTCTTTATGGCACGGAGTCAGTCTGTCTTTATGGCATGGAGTCAGTCTGTCTTTATGGCATGGAGTCAGTCTGTTTTTATGGTATGGAGTCAGTCTGTCTTTATGGCATGGAGTCAGTCTGTTTTTATGGTATGGAGTCAGTCTGTCTTTATGGCATGGAGTCAGTCTGTTTTAATGGTATGGAGTCAGTCTGTCTTTATGGTATGGAGTCAGTCTGTTTTTATGGTATGGAGTCAGTCTGTCTTTATGGCACAGAGTCAGTCTGTCTTTATGGCATGGAGTCAGTCTGTCTTTATGGCATGGAGTCAGTCTGTCTTAATGGCACGGAGTCAGTCTGTATTCATGGCATGGAGTCAGTCTGTCTTTATTGTATTTTGTCAGTCTGTCTTTATGGTATGGAGTCAGTCTGTCTTTATGGCACAGAGTCAGTCTGTCTTTATGGCACAGAGTCAGTCTGTCTTTATGGTACAGAGTCAGTCTGTCTTTATCGCACAGAGTCATTCTGTCTTTATGGTATGGAGTCAGTCTGTCTTTATGACACAGATTCAGTCTGTCTTTATGGTATGGAGTCAATCTGTCTTTATGGCATAGAATCAGTCTTTCTTAATGGCATGGAGTCAGTCTGTCTTTATGGTATGGAGTCAGTCTGTCTTTATGGCACTGAGTCAGTCTGTCTTTATGGCATGGAGTCAGTCTGTCTTTATGGCATGGAGTCAGTCTGTCTTTATGGCACAGAGTCAGTCTGTCTTTATGGCATGGAGTCAGTCTGTCTTTGTGGCACAGAGTCAGTCTGTCTTTATGGCACGGAGTCAGTCTGTCTTTATGGTATGGAGTCAGTCTGTCTTTATGGCATGGAGTCAGTCTGTCTTTATGGCACAGAGTCAGTCTGTCTTTATGGCATGGAGTCAGTCTGTCTTTATGGCATGGAGTCAGTCTGTCTTTATGGTATGGAGTCAGTCTGTCTTTATGGCACAGAGTCAGTCTGTCTTTATGGCATGGAGTCAGTCTGTCTTTATGGTATGGAGTCAGTCTGTCTTTATGGCATGGAGTCAGTCTGTCTTTATGGTATGGAGTCAGTCTGTCTTTTATGGTATGGAGTCAGTCTGTCTTTATGGCACAGAGTCAGTCTGTCTTTATGGTATGGAGTCAGTCTGTCTTTATGGCATGGAGTCAGTCTGTCTTTATGGCACGGAGTCAGTCTGTCTTTATGGCATGGAGTCAGTCTGTTTTTATGGTATGGAGTCAGTCTGTCTTTATGGCATGGAGTCAGTCTGTCTTTATGGTATGGAGTCAGTCTGTTTTATGGTATGGAGTCAGTCTGTCTTTATGGTATGGAGTCAGTCTGTCTTTATGGCATGGAGTCAGTCTGTCTTTATGGTATGGAGTCAGTCTGTCTTTATGGCACAGAGTCAGTCTGTCTTTATGGCATGGAGTCAGTCTGTCTTTATGGTATGGAGTCAGTCTGTCTTTATGGCACTGGAGTCAGTCTGTCTTTATGGCATGGAGTCAGTCTGTCTTTATGGTATGGAGTCAGTCTGTCTTTATGGCACGGAGTCAGTCTGTCTTTATGGCATGGAGTCAGTCTGTCTTTATGGCATGGAGTCAGTCTGTCTTTATGGCACGGAGTCAGTCTGTCTTTATGGCATGGAGTCAGTCTGTCTTTATGGTATGGAGTCAGTCTGTCTTTATGGCACGGAGTCAGTCTGTCTTTATGGCATGGAGTCAGTCTGTCTTTATGGTATGGAGTCAGTCTGTCTTTATGGCACAGAGTCAGTCTGTCTTTATGGCATGGAGTCAGTCTGTCTTTATGGCACAGAGTCAGTCTGTCTTTATGGCAAAGAGTCAGTCTGTCTTTATGGCATGGAGTCAGTCTGTCTTTATGGTATGGAGTCAGTCTGTCTTTATGGTATGGAGTCAGTCTGTCTTTATGGTATGGAGTCAGTCTGTCTTTATGGCACAGAGTCAGTCTGTCTTTATGGCATGGAGTCAGTCTGTCTTTATGGTATGGAGTCAGTCTGTCTTTATGGCATGGAGTCAGTCTGTCTTTATGGTATGGAGTCAGTCTGTCTTTATGGCATGGAGTCAGTCTGTCTTTATGGTATGGAGTCAGTCTGTCTTTATGGTATGGAGTCAGTCTGTCTTTTATGGTATGGAGTCAGTCTGTCTTTATGGCACAGAGTCAGTCTGTCTTTATGGCATGGAGTCAGTCTGTCTTTATGGCATGGAGTCAGTCTGTCTTAATGGCATGGAGTCAGTCTGTCTTTATGGCACGGAGTCAGTCTGTCTTTATGGCACAGAGTCAGTCTGTCTTTATGGCACGGAGTCAGTCTGTCTTTATGGCATGGAGTCAGTCTGTCTTTATGGCACGGAGTCAGTCTGTCTTTATGGCATGGAGTCAGTCTGTCTTTATGGCACAGAGTCAGTCTGTCTTTATGGCACGGAGTCAGTCTGTCTTTATGGTACGGAGTCAGTCTGTCTTTATGGTATGGAGTCAGTCTGTCTTTATGGCACAGAGTCAGTCTGTCTTTATGGCATGGAGTCAGTCTGTCTTTATGGCATGGAGTCAGTCTGTCTTTATGGCATGGAGTCAGTCTGTCTTTATGGTATGGAGTCAGTCTGTCTTTATGGCATGGAGTCAGTCTGTCTTTATGGTATGGAGTCAGTCTGTCTTTATGGTATGGAGTCAGTCTGTCTTTATGGTATGGAGTCAGTCTGTCTTTATGGCACAGAGTCAGTCTGTCTTTATGGCATGGAGTCAGTCTGTCTTTATGGCATGGAGTCAGTCTGTCTTTATGGCATGGAGTCAGTCTGTCTTTATGGCATGGAGTCAGTCTGTCTTTATGGTATTGAGTCAGTCTGTCTTTATGGTATGGAGTCAGTCTGTCTTTATGGCACGGAGTCAGTCTGTCTTTATGGTATGGAGTCAGTCTGTCTTTATGGTATGGAGTCAGTCTGTCTTTATGGCATGGAGTCAGTCTGTCTTTATGGTATGGAGTCAGTCTGTCTTTATGGTATGGAGTCAGTCTGTCTTTATGGCACAGAGTCAGTCTGTCTTTATGGCATGGAGTCAGTCTGTCTTTATGGCATGGAGTCAGTCTGTCTTTTATGGTATGGAGTCAGTCTGTCTTTATGGCATGGAGTCAGTCTGTCTTTATGGTATGGAGTCAGTCTGTCTTTATGGTATGGAGTCAGTCTGTCTTCATGGTACGGAGTCAGTCTGTCTTTATGGCATGGAGTCAGTCTGTCTTTATGGTATGGAGTCAGTCTGTCTTTATGGCACGGAGTCAGTCTGTCTTTATGGCATGGAGTCAGTCTGTCTTTATGGTATGGAGTCAGTCTGTCTTTATGGCATGGAGTCAGTCTGTCTTTATGGCACGGAGTCAGTCTGTCTTTATGGCACGGAGTCAGTCTGTCTTTATGGCACAGAGTCAGTCTGTCTTTATGGCATGGAGTCAGTCTGTCTTTATGGCACGGAGTCAGTCTGTCTTTATGGCATGGAGTCAGTCTGTCTTTATGGCACGGAGTCAGTCTGTCTTAATGGCACGGAGTCAGTCTGTATTCATGGCATGGAGTCAGTCTGTCTTTATGGTATGGAGTCAGTCTGTCTTTATGGCATGGAGTCAGTCTGTCTTTATGGCATGGAGTCAGTCTGTCTTTATGGTATGGAGTCAGTCTGTCTTTATGGCACAGAGTCAGTCTGTCTTTATGGCATGGAGTCAGTCTGTCTTTATGGCACAGAGTCAGTCTGTCTTTATGGCATGGAGTCAGTCTGTCTTTATGGCATGGAGTCAGTCTGTCTTTATGGCACGGAGTCAGTCTGTCTTTATGGTATGGAGTCAGTCTGTCTTTATGGTATGGAGTCAGTCTGTCTTTATGGCATGGAGTCAGTCTGTCTTTATGGCATGGAGTCAGTCTGTCTTTATGGTATGGAGTCAGTCTGTCTTTATGGCACTGAGTCAGTCTGTCTTTATTGCACAGAGTCAGTCTGTCTTTATGGTATGGAGTCAGTCTGTCTTTATGGCATGGAGTCAGTCTGTCTTTATGGCATAGAGTCAGTCTGTCTTTATGGCATGGAGTCAGTCTGTCTTTATGGTATGGAGTCAGTCTGTCTTTATGGCACAGAGTCAGTCTGTCTTTATGGCACGGAGTCAGTCTGTCTTTATGGCATGGAGTCAGTCTGTCTTTATGGCACGGAGTCAGTCTGTCTTTATGGTATGGAGTCAGTCTGTCTTTATGGTATGGAGTCAGTCTGTCTTTATGGCATGGAGTCAGTCTGTCTTTATGGTATGGAGTCAGTCTGTCTTTATGGCACGGAGTCAGTCTGTCTTTATGGCACAGAGTCAGTCTGTCTTTATGGCATGGAGTCAGTCTGTCTTCATGGCACGGAGTCAGTCTGTCTTTATGGCATGGAGTCAGTCTGTCTTTATGGCATGGAGTCAGTCTGTCTTTATGGCACAGAGTCAGTCTGTCTTAATGGTACGGAGTCAGTCTGTCTTTATGGCATGGAGTCAGTCTGTCTTTATGGCATGGAGTCAGTCTGTCTTTATGGCACGGAGTCAGTCTGTCTTTATGGCATGGAGTCAGTCTGTCTTTGTGGCACAGAGTCAGTCTGTCTTTATGGCACGGAGTCAGTCTGTCTTTATGGCACGGAGTCAGTCTGTCTTTATGGTATGGAGTCAGTCTGTCTTTATGGCACAGAGTCAGTCTGTCTTTATGGCATGGAGTCAGTCTGTCTTTATGGCATGGAGTCAGTCTGTCTTTATGGTATGGAGTCAGTCTGTCTTTATGGCACAGAGTCAGTCTGTCTTTATGGCACGGAGTCAGTCTGTCTTTATGGCATGGAGTCAGTCTGTCTTTATGGTATGGAGTCAGTCTGTCTTTATGGCACAGAGTCAGTCTGTCTTTATGGCATGGAGTCAGTCTGTTTTTATGGTATGTAGTAAATCTGTCTTTATGGCATGGAGTCAGTCTGTCTTTATGGCAAGAAGTCAGTCTGTCTTTATGGTATGGAGTCAGTCTGTTTTTATGGTATGGAGTCAGTCTGTCTTTATGGTATGGAGTCAGTCTGTTTTTATGGTATGGAGTCAGTCTGTCTTTATGGCACAGAGTCAGTCTGTCTTTATGGCACGGAGTCAGTCTGTCTTTATGGCATGGAGTCAGTCTGTCTTTATGGCATGGAGTCAGTCTGTCTTTATGGTATGGAGTCAGTCTGTCTTTATGGCACGGAGTCAGTCTGTCTTTATGGCACGGAGTCAGTCTGTCTTTATGGTATGGAGTCAGTCTGTCTTTATGGCATGGAGTCAGTCTGTCTTTATGGCATGGAGTCAGTCTGTCTTTATGGCAGGAGTCAGTCTGTCTTTATGGCACGGAGTCAGTCTGTCTTTATGGTATGGAGTCAGTCTGTCTTTATGGCATGGAGTCAGTCTGTCTTTATGGCACGGAGTCAGTCTGTCTTTATGGCACGGAGTCAGTCTGTCTTTATGGCACAGAGTCAGTCTGTCTTTATGGCATGGAGTCAGTCTGTCTTTATGGCACAGAGTCAGTCTGTTTTTATGGTATGGAGTCAGTCTGTCTTTATGGTATGGAGTCAGTCTGTCTTTATGGTATGTAGTCAGTCTGTCTTTATGGTATGGAGTCAGTCTGTCTTTATGGCACAGAGTCAGTCTGTCTTTATGGCATGGAGTTACTCTGTCTTTATGGCACGGAGTCAGTCTGTCTTTATGGCATGGAGTCAGTCTGTCTTTATGGCACGGAGTCAGTCTGTCTTTATGGCACGGAGTCAGTCTGTCTTTATGGCACAGAGTCAGTCTGTCTTTATGGCACAGAGTCAGTCTGTCTTTATGGTATGGAGTCAGTCTGTCTTTATGGTATGGAGTCAGTCTGTCTTTATGGCATGGAGTCAGTCTGTCTTTATGGCACGGAGTCAGTCTGTCTTTATGGCACAGAGTCAGTCTGTCTTTATGGTATGGAGTCAGTCTGTCTTTATGGCACGGAGTCAGTCTGTCTTTATGGTATGGAGTCAGTCTGTCTTTATGGCACAGAGTCAGTCTGTCTTTATGGCATGGAGTCAGTCTGTCTTTATGGTATGGAGTCAGTCTGTCTTTATGGCACAGAGTCAGTCTGTCTTTATGGCATGGAGTCAGTCTGTCTTTATGGCATGGAGTCAGTCTGTCTTTATGGTATGGAGTCAGTCTGTCTTTATGGTATGGAGTCAGTCTGTTTTTATGGTATGGAGTCAGTCTGTCTTTATGGCACAGAGTCAGTCTGTCTTTATGGCACGGAGTCAGTCTGTCTTTATGGCATGGAGTCAGTCTGTCTTTATGGCATGGAGTCAGTCTGTCTTTATGGCACGGAGTCAGTCTGTCTTTATGGCACGGAGTCAGTCTGTCTTTAATGGCATGGAGTCAGTCTGTCTTTATGGCATGGAGTCAGTCTGTCTTTATGGCATGGAGTCAGTCTGTCTTTATGGCACAGAGTCAGTCTGTCTTTATGGCATGGAGTCAGTCTGTCTTTGTGGCACAGAGTCAGTCTGTCTTTATGGCACGGAGTCAGTCTGTCTTTATGGTATGGAGTCAGTCTGTCTTTATGGCATGGAGTCAGTCTGTCTTTATGGCACAGAGTCAGTCTGTCTTTATGGCACGGAGTCAGTCTGTCTTTATGGCATGGAGTCAGTCTGTCTTTATGGCATGGAGTCAGTCTGTCTTTATTGTATGGAGTCAGTCTGTCTTTATGGCATGGAGTCAGTCTGTTTTTATGGCATGGAGTCAGTCTGTCTTTATGGCATGGAGTCAGTCTGTCTTTATGGTATGGAGTCAGTCTGTCTTTATGGTATGGAGTCAGTCTGTCTTTATGGCACAGAGTCAGTCTGTCTTTATGGCATGGAGTCAGTCTGTCTTTATGGCATGGAGTCAGTCTGTCTTTATGGCATGGAGTCAGTCTGTCTTTATGGCATGGAGTCAGTCTGTCTTTATTGTATGTAGTCAGTCTGTCTTTATGGTATGGAGTCAGTCTGTCTTTATGGCACGGAGTCAGTCTGTCTTTATGGCACAGAGTCAGTCTGTCTTTATGGCACGGAGTCAGTCTGTCTTTATGGCACAGAGTCAGTCTGTCTTTATGGTATGGAGTCAGTCTGTCTTTATGGCACAGAGTCAGTCTGTCTTTAAGGTATGGAGTCAGTCTGTCTTTATGGCACAGAGTCAGTCTGTCTTTATGGCATGGAGTCAGTCTGTCTTTATGGTATGGAGTCAGTCTGTCTTTATGGTATGGAGTCAGTCTGTCTTTATGGCATGGAGTCAGTCTGTCTTTATGGCACGGAGTCAGTCTGTCTTTATGGCACGGAGTCAGTCTGTCTTTATGGCATGGAGTCAGTCTGTCTTTATGGTATGGAGTCAGTCTGTCTTTATGGCACAGAGTCAGTCTGTCTTTATGGCACGGAGTCAGTCTGTCTTTATGGCATGGAGTCAGTCTGTCTTTATGGCATGGAGTCAGTCTGTCTTTATGGTATGGAGTCAGTCTGTCTTTATGGTATGGAGTCAGTCTGTCTTTATGGCACGGAGTCAGTCTGTCTTTATGGCATGGAGTCAGTCTGTCTTTATGGTATGGAGTCAGTCTGTCTTTATGGCACAGAGTCAGTCTGTCTTTATGGCATGGAGTCAGTCTGTCTTTATGGTATGGAGTCAGTCTGTCTTTATGGCATGGAGTCAGTCTGTCTTTATGGCATGGAGTCAGTCTGTCTTTTATGGTATGGAGTCAGTCTGTCTTTATGGCATGGAGTCAGTCTGTCTTTATGGCATGGAGTCAGTCTGTCTTTATGGTATGGAGTCAGTCTGTCTTTATGGCAGAGAGTCAGTCTGTCTTTATGGCATGGAGTCAGTCTGTCTTTATGGCATGGAGTCAGTCTGTCTTTATGGTATGGAGTCAGTCTGTCTTTATGGCACAGAGTCAGTCTGTCTTTATGGCATGGAGTCAGTCTGTCTTTATGGTATGGAGTCAGTCTGTCTTTATGGCATGGAGTCAGTCTGTCTTTATGGTATGGAGTCAGTCTGTCTTTTATGGTATGGAGTCAGTCTGTCTTTATGGTACGGAGTCAGTCTGTCTTTATGGCACGGAGTCAGTCTGTCTTTATGGTATGGAGTCAGTCTGTCTTTATGGCACAGAGTCA
Source organism: Coregonus clupeaformis (assembly GCF_020615455.1). NCBI lineage: Eukaryota > Metazoa > Chordata > Actinopteri > Salmoniformes > Salmonidae > Coregonus > Coregonus clupeaformis. The sequence goes on from NW_025536441.1 coordinate 31,394, forward strand.
GTCTGTCTTTATGGCATGGAGTCAGTCTGTCTTTATGGTATGGAGTCAGTCTGTCTTTATGGCACGGAGTCAGTCTGTCTTTATGGCACGGAGTCAGTCTGTCTTTATGGCACGGAGTCAGTCTGTCTTTATGGCATGGAGTCAGTCTGTCTTTATGGCACGGAGTCAGTCTGTCTTTATGGTACGGAGTCAGTCTGTCTTTATGGCATGGAGTCAGTCTGTCTTTATGGCACAGAGTCAGTCTGTCTTTATGGCATGGAGTCAGTCTGTCTTTATGGTATGGAGTCAGTCTGTCTTTATGGCACAGAGTCAGTCTGTCTTTATGGCATGGAGTCAGTCTGTCTTTATGGCACGGAGTCAGTCTGTCTTTATGGCATGGAGTCAGTCTGTCTTTATGGCATGGAGTCAGTCTGTCTTTATGGTATGGAGTCAGTCTGTCTTTATGGTATGGAGTCAGTCTGTCTTTATGGTATGGAGTCAGTCTGTCTTTATGGCACGGAGTCAGTCTGTCTTTATGGCACGGAGTCAGTCTGTCTTTATGGCATGGAGTCAGTCTGTCTTTATGGTACGGAGTCAGTCTGTCTTTATGGCATGGAGTCAGTCTGTCTTTATGGCACGGAGTCAGTCTGTCTTTATGGCACGGAGTCAGTCTGTCTTTATGGTATGGAGTCAGTCTGTCTTTATGGCATGGAGTCAGTCTGTCTTTATGGTACGGAGTCAGTCTGTCTTTATGGCACGGAGTCAGTCTGTCTTTATGGCATGGAGTCAGTCTGTCTTTATGGCACAGAGTCAGTCTGTCTTTATGGCACGGAGTCAGTCTGTCTTTATGGTACGGAGTCAGTCTGTCTTTATGGCATGGAGTCAGTCTGTCTTTATGGCACGGAGTCAGTCTGTCTTTATGGCATGGAGTCAGTCTGTCTTTATGGTATGGAGTCAGTCTGTCTTTATGGTATGGAGTCAGTCTGTCTTTATGGTACAGAGTCAGTCTGTCTTAATGGCACGGAGTCAGTCTGTCTTTATGGCATGGAGTCAGTCTGTCTTTATGGTATGGAGTCAGTCTGTCTTTATGGCACGGAGTCAGTCTGTCTTTATGGTATGGAGTCAGTCTGTTCTTTATGGTATGGAGTCAGTCTGTCTTTATGGCATGGAGTCAGTCTGTCTTTATGGTATGGAGTCAGTCTGTCTTTATGGTATGGAGTCAGTCTGTTTTATGGTATGGAGTCAGTCTGTCTTTATGGTATGGAGTCAGTCTGTCTTTATGGTATGGAGTCAGTCTGTCTTTATGGCACAGAGTCAGTCTGTCTTTATGGCATGGAGTCAGTCTGTCTTTATGGCATGGTGTCAGTCTGTCTTTATGGTATGGAGTCAGTCTGTCTTTATGGCACTAAATCAGTCTGTCTTTATGGCAAAGAGTCAGTCTGTCTTTATGGCACGGAGTCAGTCTGTCTTTATGGCATGGAGTCAGTCTGTCTTTATGGCATGGAGTCAGTCTGTCTTTATGGCACAGAGTCAGTCTGTCTTTATGGCATGGAGTCAGTCTGTCTTTATGGCACAGAGTCAGTCTGTCTTTATGGCACGGAGTCAGTCTGTCTTTATGGTATGGAGTCAGTCTGTCTTTATGGCATGGAGTCAGTCTGTCTTTATGGCACGGAGTCAGTCTGTCTTTATGGCACGGAGTCAGTCTGTCTTTATGGCATGGAGTCAGTCTGTCTTTATGGCATGGAGTCAGTCTGTCTTTATGGTATGGAGTCAGTCTGTCTTTATGGCATGGAGTCAGTCTGTCTTTATGGTATGGAGTCAGTCTGTCTTTATGGCATGGAGTCAGTCTGTCTTTATGGCATGGAGTCAGTCTGTCTTTATGGCACGGAGTCAGTCTGTCTTTATGGCATGGAGTCAGTCTGTCTTTATGGCATGGAGTCAGTCTGTCTTTATGGCATGGAGTCAGTCTGTCTTTATGGCATGGAGTCAGTCTGTCTTTATGGCATGGAGTCAGTCTGTCTTTATGGTATGGAGTCAGTCTGTCTTTATGGCACAGAGTCAGTCTGTCTTTATGGTATGGAGTCAGTCTGTCTTTATGGTATGGAGTCAGTCTGTCTTTATGGCATGGAGTCAGTCTGTCTTTATGGTATGGAGTCAGTCTGTCTTTATGGCATGGAGTCAGTCTGTCTTTATGGCACAGAGTCAGTCTGTCTTTATGGCATGGAGTCAGTCTGTCTTTATGGCATGGAGTCAGTCTGTCTTTATGGCATGGAGTCAGTCTGTCTTTATGGCACAGAGTCAGTCTGTCTTTATGGCATGGAGTCAGTCTGTCTTTATGGCATGGAGTCAGTCTGTCTTTATGGCACGGAGTCAGTCTGTCTTTATGGTATGGAGTCAGTCTGTCTTTATGGTATGGAGTCAGTCTGTCTTTATGGCACAGAGTCAGTCTGTCTTTATGGCATGGAGTCAGTCTGTCTTTATGGCATGGAGTCAGTCTGTCTTTATGGCACGGAGTCAGTCTGTCTTTATGGCATGGAGTCAGTCTGTCTTTATGGTATGGAGTCAGTCTGTCTTTATGGCATGGAGTCAGTCTGTCTTTATGGCATGGAGTCAGTCTGTCTTTATGGTATGGAGTCAGTCTGTCTTTATGGCATGGAGTCAGTCTGTCTTTATGGTATGGAGTCAGTCTGTCTTTATGGCATGGAGTCAGTCTGTCTTTATGGCACGGAGTCAGTCTGTCTTTATGGCATGGAGTCAGTCCGTCTTTATGGTATGGAGTCAGTCTGTCTTTATGGCACGGAGTCAGTCTGTCTTTATGGTATGGAGTCAGTATGTCTTTATGGCATGGAGTCAGTCTGTCTTTATGGCACAGAGTCAGTCTGTCTTTATGGTATGGAGTCAGTCTGTCTTTATGGTACGGAGTCAGTCTGTCTTTATGGTACGGAGTCAGTCTGTCTTTATGGCATGGAGTCAGTCTGTCTTTATGGCATGGAGTCAGTCTGTCTTTATGGTATGGAGTCAGTCTGTTTTTATGGTATGGAGTCAGTCTGTCTTTATGGCACAGAGTCAGTCTGTCTTTATGGCACGGAGACAGTCTGTCTTTATGGCACAGAGTCAGTCTGTCTTTATGGCACAGAGTCAGTCTCTCTTTATGGCATGGAGTCAGTCTGTCTTTATGGTATGGAGTCAGTCTGTCTTTATGGTATGGAGTCAGTCTGTCTTTATGGTATGGAGTCAGTCTGTCTTTATGGCACAGAGTCAGTCTGTCTTTATGGCACAGAGTCAGTCTGTCTTTATGGCATGGAGTCAGTCTGTCTTTATGGCACGGAGTCAGTCTGTCTTTATGGCATGGAGTCAGTCTGTCTTTATGGCACGGAGTCAGTCTGTCTTTATGGCACAGAGTCAGTCTGTCTTTATGGTACGGAGTCAGTCTGTCTTTATGGCATGGAGTCAGTCTGTCTTTATGGCATGGAGTCAGTCTGTCTTTATGGCATGGAGTCAGTCTGTCTTTATGGTATGGAGTCAGTCTGTCTTTGTGGCACAGAGTCAGTCTGTCTTTATGGCACGGAGTCAGTCTGTCTTTATGGCACGGAGTCAGTCTGTCTTTATGGCATGGAGTCAGTCTGTCTTTATGGCACAGAGTCAGTCTGTCTTAATGGCATGTAGTCAGTCTGTCTTTATGGCATGGAGTCAGTCTGTCTTTATGGTATGGAGTCAGTCTGTCTTTATGGTATGGAGTCAGTCTGTCTTTATGGCACGGAGTCAGTCTGTCTTTATGGCATGGAGTCAGTCTGTCTTTATGGTATGGAGTCAGTCTGTCTTTATGGCACGGAGTCAGTCTGTCTTTATGGCATGGAGTCAGTCTGTTTTTATGGTATGGAGTCAGTCTGTCTTTATGGCATGGAGTCAGTCTGTCTTTATGGTATGGAGTCAGTCTGTCTTTATGGCATGGAGTCAGTCTGTTTTTATGGTATGGGGTCAGTCTGTCTTTATGGTATGGAGTCAGTCTGTTTTTATGGTATGGATTCAGTCTGTCTTTATGGCACAGAGTCAGTCTGTCTTTATGGCATGGAGTCAGTCTGTCTTTATGGCATGGAGTCAGTCTGTCTTAATGGCATGGAGTCAGTCTGTCTTTATGGCACGGAGTCAGTCTGTCTTTATGGCACGGAGTCAGTCTGTCTTAATGGCACGGAGTCAGTCTGTCTTTATGGCATGGAGTCAGTCTGTCTTTATGGCATGGAGTCAGTCTGTCTTTATGGCACGGAGTCAGTCTGTCTTCATGGCATGGAGTCAGTCTGTCTTTGTGGCACAGAGTCAGTCTGTCTTTATGGCACGGAGTCAGTCTGTCTTTATGGTACGGAGTCAGTCTGTCTTTATGGCATGGAGTCAGTCTGTCTTTATGGCACAGAGTCAGTCTGTCTTAATGGCACGGAGTCAGTCTGTCTTTATGGCATGGAGTCAGTCTGTCTTTATGGCATGGAGTCAGTCTGTCTTTATGGTATGGAGTCAGTCTGTCTTTATGGCATGGAGTCAGTCTGTCTTTATGGTATGGAGTCAGTCTGTCTTTATGGTATGGAGTCAGTCTGTCTTTATGGTATGGAGTCAGTCTGTCTTTATGGCACAGAGTCAGTCTGTCTTTATGGCATGGGGTCAGTCTGTCTTTATGGCATGGAGTCAGTCTGTCTTTATGGCATGGAGTCAGTCTGTCTTTATGGCATGGAGTCAGTCTGTCTTTATGGTATGGAGTCAGTCTGTCTTTATGGTATGGAGTCAGTCTGTCTTTATGGCACGGAGTCAGTCTGTCTTTATGGCACGGAGTCAGTCTGTCTTTATGGCATGGAGTCAGTCTGTCTTTATGGCATGGAGTCAGTCTGTCTTTATGGCATGGAGTCAGTCTGTCTTTATGGTATGGAGTCAGTCTGTCTTTATGGTATGGAGTCAGTCTGTCTTTATGGCACGGAGTCAGTCTGTCTTTATGGCACGGAGTCAGTCTGTCTTTATGGCACGGAGTCAGTCTGTCTTTATGGCACAGAGTCAGTCTGTCTTTATGGTATGGAGTCAGTATGTCTTTATGGCATGGAGTCAGTCTGTCTTTATGGTATGGAGTCAGTCTGTCTTTATGGCACAGAGTCAGTCTGTCTTTATGGCATGGAGTCAGTCTGTCTTTATGGTATGGAGTCAGTCTGTCTTTATGGCACTGAGTCAGTCTGTCTTTATGGCATGGAGTCAGTCTGTCTTTATGGCATGGAGTCAGTCTGTCTTTATGGCATGGAGTCAGTCTGTCTTTATGGCATGGAGTCAGTCTGTCTTTGTGGCACAGAGTCAGTCTGTCTTTATGGCACGGAGTCAGTCTGTCTTTATGGCATGGAGTCAGTCTGTCTTTATGGCATGGAGTCAGTCTGTCTTTATGGCACAGAGTCAGTCTGTCTTAATGGCACGTAGTCAGTCTGTCTTTATGGCATGGAGTCAGTCTGTCTTTATGGTATGGAGTCAGTCTGTCTTTATGGCACAGAGTCAGTCTGTCTTTATGGCATGGAGTCAGTCTGTTTTATGGTATGGAGTCAGTCTGTCTTTATGTCATGGAGTCAGTCTGTCTTTATGGTATGGAGTCAGTCTGTTTTTATGGTATGGAGTCAGTCTGTCTTTATGGCACAGAGTCAGTCTGTCTTTATGGCATGGAGTCAGTCTGTCTTTATGGCATGGAGTCAGTCTGTCTTCATGGCACAGAGTCAGTCTGTCTTCATGTCATGGAGTCAGTCTGTTTTTATGGTATGGAGTCAGTCTGTCTATATGGCATGGAGTCAGTCTGTTTTTATGGTATGGAGTCAGTCTGTCTTTATGGTATGGAGTCAGTCTGTCTTTATGGTATGGAGTCAGTCTGTCTTTATGGCATGGAGTCAGTCTGTCTTTATGGTATGGAGTCAGTCTGTCTTTATGGCACAGAGTCAGTCTGTCTTAATGGCATGGAGTCAGTCTGTCTTTATGGTATGGAGTCAGTCTGTCTTTATGGCACAGAGTCAGTCTGTCTTTATGGCATGGAGTCAGTCTGTCTTTATGGCATGGAGTCAGTCTGTCTTTATGGCACAGAGTCAGTCTGTCTTTATGGCATGGAGTCAGTCTGTCTTTATGGCACGGAGTCAGTCTGTCTTTATGGCACGTAGTCAGTCTGTCTTTATGGCACGGAGTCAGTCTGTCTTTATGGCACGGAGTCAGTCTGTCTTTATGGCATGGAGTCAGTCTGTCTTTTATTGTATGGAGTCAGTCTGTCTTAATGGCACAGAGTCAGTCTGTCTTTATGGCATGGAGTCAGTCTGTCTTTATGGCACAGAGTCAGTCTGTCTTTATGGCACGGAGTCAGTCTGTCTTTATGGCATGGAGTCAGTCTGTCTTTATGGTATGGAGTCAGCCTGTCTTTATGGTATGGAGTCAGTCTGTCTTTATGCATGGAGTCAGTCTGTCTTTATGGCACGGAGTCAGTTTGTCATTATGGCACGGAGTCAGTCTGTCTTTATGGCATGGAGTCAGTCTGTCTTTATGGCACGGAGTCAGTCTGTTTTTATGGTATGGAGTCAGTCTGTCTTTATGGCATGGAGTCAGTCTGTCTTTATGGCACAGAGTCAGTCTGTCTTTATGGTACGGAGTCAGTCTGTATTATGGCATGGAGTCAGTCTGTCTTATGGCATGGAGTCAGTCTGTCTTTATGGCACAGAGTCAGTCTGTCTTTATGGCATGGAGTCAGTCTGTCTTTGTGGCACAGAGTCAGTCTGTCTTTATGGCACGGAGTCAGTCTGTCTTTATGGCACGGAGTCAGTCTGTCTTTATGGCATGGAGTCAGTCTGTCTTTATGGCACAGAGTCAGTCTGTCTTTATGGCATGGAGTCAGTCTGTCTTTATGGCATGGAGTCAGTCTGTCTTTATGGTATGGAGTCAGTCTGTCTTTATGTTACAGAGTCAGTCTGTCTTAATGGCACGTAGTCAGTCTGTCTTTATGGCATGGAGTCAGTCTGTCTTTATGGTATGGAGTCAGTCTGTCTTTATGGCACAGAGTCAGTCTGTCTTTATGGCATGGAATCAGTCTGTTTATTGTATGGAGTCAGTCTGTCTTTATGGCATGGAGTCAGTCTGTCTTTATGGTATGGAGTCAGTCTGTCTTTATGGCATTGAGTCAGTCTGTTTTTATGGTATGCGGTCAGTCTGTCTTTATGGTTTGGAGTCAGTCTGTTTTTATGGTATGGATTCAGTCTGTCTTTATGGCACAGAGTCAGTCTGTCTTTATGGCATGGAGTCAGTATGTCTTTATGGCATGGAGTCAGTCTGTCTTCATGGCATGGAGTCAGTCTGTCTTTATGGCACGGAGTCAGTCTGTCTTTATGGCACAGAGTCAGTCTGTCTTAATGGCACGGAGTCAGTCTGTATTCATGGCATGGAGTCAGTCTGTCTTTCATGGCATGGAGTCAGTCTGTCTTTATGGCACAGAGTCAGTCTGTCTTCATGGCATGGAGTCAGTCTGTCTTTATGGCACAGAGTCAGTCTGTCTTTATGGCATGGAGTCAGTCTGTCTTTATGGCACGGAGTCAGTCTGTCTTTATGGCATGGAGTCAGTCTGTCTTTATGGCACGAAGTCAGTCTGTCTTAATGGCACGGAGTCAGTCTGTATTCATGGCATGGAGTCAGTCTGTCTTTATGGTATGGAGTCAGTCTGTCTTTATGGTATGGAGTCAGTCTGTCTTTATGGCATGGAGTCAGTCTGTTTTTATGGTATGGAGTCAGTCTGTCTTTATGGTATGGAGTCAGTCTGTTTTTATGGTATGGAGTCAGTCTGTCTTTATGGCACAGAGTCAGTCTGTCTTTATGGCATGGAGTCAGTCTGTCTTTATGGCATGGAGTCAGTCTGTCTTTATGGCATGGAGTCAGTCTGTCTTTATGGCATGGAGTCAGTCTGTCTTTATGGTATGGAGTCAGTCTGTCTTTATGGTATGGAGTCAGTCTGTCTTTATGGCACAGAGTCAGTCTGTCTTTATGGTATGGAGTCAGTCTGTCTTTATGGTATGGAGTCAGTCTGTCTTTATGGCACGGAGTCAGTCTGTCTTTATGGTATGGAGTCAGTCTGTCTTTATGGCATGGAGTCAGTCTGTCTTTATGGCACAGAGTCAGTCTGTCTTTATGGCACGGAGTCAGTCTGTCTTTATGGCATGGAGTCAGTCTGTCTTTATGGTATGGAGTCAGTCTGTCTTTATGGCACAGAGTCAGTCTGTCTTTATGGCATGGAGTCAGTCTGTTTTTATTGTATGGAGTCAGTCTGTCTTTATGGCATGGAGTCAGTCTGTCTTTATGGTATGGAGTCAGTCTGTTTTTATGGTATGGAGTCAGTCTGTCTTTATGGCACAGAGTCAGTCTGTCTTTATGGCATGGAGTCAGTCTGTCTTTATGGCATGGAGTCAGTCTGTCTTTATGGCACGGAGTCAGTCTGTCTTTATGGCATGGAGTCAGTCTGTTTTTATGGTATGGAGTCAGTCTGTCTATATGGCATGGAGTCAGTCTGTTTTTATGGTATGGAGTCAGTCTGTCTTTATGGTATGGAGTCAGTCTGTCTTTATGGTATGGAGTCAGTCTGTCTTTATGGCATGGAGTCAGTCTGTCTTTATGGTATGGAGTCAATCTGTCTTTATGGCACAGAATCAGTCTTTCTTAATGGCATGGAGTCAGTCTGTCTTTATGGTATGGAGTCAGTCTGTCTTTATGGCACGGAGTCAGTCTGTCTTTATGGCATGGAGTCAGTCTGTCTTTATGGCATGGAGTCAGTCTGTCTTTATGGCACGGAGTCAGTCTGTCTTTATGGCATGGAGTCAGTCTGTCTTTATGGCACAGAGTCAGTCTGTCTTTATGGCACGGAGTCAGTCTGTCTTTATGGCATGGAGTCAGTCTGTCTTTATGGCACGGAGTCAGTCTGTCTTTATGGCATGGAGTCAGTCTGTCTTTATGGTATGGAGTCAGTCTGTCTTAATGGCACAGAGTCAGTCTGTCTTTATGGTATGGAGTCAGTCTGTCTTTATGGCACAGAGTCAGTCTGTCTTAATGGCACGGAGTCAGTCTGTCTTTATGGCATGGAGTCAGTCTGTCTTTATGGTATGGAGTCAGTCTGTCTTTATGGTATGGAGTCAGTCTGTCTTTATGGTATGGAGTCAGTCTGTCTTTATGGCACGGAGTCAGTCTGTCTTTATGGCACAGAGTCAGTCTGTCTTTATGGCACGGAGTCAGTCTGTCTTTATGGCACGGAGTCAGTCTGTCTTTATGGCATGGAGTCAGTCTGTCTTTATGGCATGGAGTCAGTCTGTCTTTATGGCACAGAGTCAGTCTGTCTTTATGGTACGGAGTCAGTCTGTATTCATGGCATGGAGTCAGTCTGTCTTTATGGCATGGAGTCAGTCTGTCTTTATGGCACAGAGTCAGTCTGTCTTTATGGCATGGAGTCAGTCTGTCTTTGTGGCACAGAGTCAGTCTGTCTTTATGGCACGGAGTCAGTCTGTCTTTATGGCATGGAGTCAGTCTGTCTTTATGGCATGGAGTCAGTCTGTCTTTATGGCACAGAGTCAGTCTGTCTTAATGGCATGGAGTCAGTCTGTCTTTATGGCATGGAATCAGTCTGTCTTTATGGTATGGAGTCAGTCTGTCTTTATGGCACAGAGTCAGTCTGTCTTTATGGCACGTAGTCAGTCTGTCTTTATGGCATGGAGTCAGTCTGTCTTTATGGTATGGAGTCAGTCTGTCTTTATGGCACAGAGTCAGTCTGTCTTTATGGCATGGAGTCAGTCTGTCTTTATGGTATGGAGTCAGTCTGTCTTTATGGCATGGAGTCAGTCTGTCTTTATGGTATGGAGTCAGTCTGTCTTTATGGCATGGAGTCAGTCTGTTTTTATGGTATGCGGTCAGTCTGTCTTTATGGTATGGAGTCAGTCTGTTTTTATGGTATGGATTCAGTCTGTCTTTATGGCACAGAGTCAGTCTGTCTTTATGGCATGGAGTCAGTCTGTCTTTATGGCATGGAGTCAGTCTGTCTTATGGCATGGAGTCAGTCTGTCTTTATGGTACGGAGTCAGTCTGTCTTTATGGCACAGAGTCAGTCTGTCTTTATGGCACGGAGTCAGTCTGTCTTTCATGGCATGGAGTCAGTCTGTCTTATGGCATGGAGTCAGTCTGTCTTTATGGCACAGAGTCAGTCTGTCTTCATGGCATGGAGTCAGTCTGTCTTTGTGGCACAGAGTCAGTCTGTCTTTATGGCACGGAGTCAGTCTGTCTTTATGGTACGGAGTCAGTCTGTCTTTATGGCATGGAGTCAGTCTGTCTTTATGGCACAGAGTCAGTCTGTCTTAATGGCACGTAGTCAGTCTGTCTTTATGGCATGGAGTCAGTCTGTCTTTATGGCATGGAATCAGTCTGTTTTATGGTATGGAGTCAGTCTGTCTTTATGGCATGGAGTCAGTCTGCTTTATGGTATGGAGTCAGTCTGTCTTTATGGTATTGAGTCAGTCTGTTTTATGGTATGGAGTCAGTCTGTCTTTATGGCACAGAGTCAGTCTGTCTTTATGGCATGGAGTAAGTCTGTCTTAATGGCATGGAGTCAGTCTGTCTTAATGGCATGGAGTCAGTCTGTTTTATGGCATGGAGTCAGTCTGTCTTTATGGTATGGAGTCAGTCTGTCTTTATGGTATGGAGTCAGTCTGTCTTTATGGCACAGAGTCAGTCTGTCTTTATGGCATGGAGTCAGTCTGTCTTTATGGTACGGAGTCAGTCTGTCTTTATGGCATGGAGTCAGTCTGTCTTTATGGTATGGAGTCAGTCTGTCTTTATGGCATGGAGTCAGTCTGTCTTTATGGCACAGAGTCAGTCTGTCTTTATGGCACGGAGTCAGTCTGTCTTTATGGCATGGAGTCAGTCTGTCTTTATGGTATGGAGTCAGTCTGTCTTTATGGCACAGAGTCAGTCTGTCTTTATGGCATGGAGTCAGTCTGTCTTTATGGTATGGAGTCAGTCTGTCTTTATGGCATGGAGTCAGTCTGTCTTTATGGTATGGAGTCAGTCTGTCTTTATGGTATGGAGTCAGTCTGTCTTTATGGCACAGAGTCAGTCTGTCTTTATGGCATGGAGTCAGTCTGTCTTTATGGCATGGAGTCAGTCTGTCTTTATGGCACAGAGTCAGTCTGTCTTTATGTCATGGAGTCAGTCTGTTTTTATGGTATGGAGTCAGTCTGTCTTTATGGCATGGAGTCAGTCTGTCTTTATGGATGGAGTCAGTCTGTTTTTATGGTATGGAGTCAGTCTGTCTTTATGGTATGGAGTCAGTCTGTCTTTATGGCATGGAGTCAGTCTGTTTTTATGGTATGGAGTCAATCTGTCTTTATGGCACAGAATCAGTCTTTCTTAATGGCATGGAGTCAGTCTGTCTTTATGGTATGGAGTCAGTCTGTCTTTATGGCACGGAGTCAGTCTGTCTTTATGGCATGGAGTCAGTCTGTCTTTATGGCATGGAGTCAGTCTGTCTTTATGGCACAGAGTCAGTCTGTCTTTATGGCATGGAGTCAGTCTGTCTTTATGGCACGGAGTCAGTCTGTCTTTATGGCACGGAGTCAGTCTGTCTTTATGGCATGGAGTCAGTCTGTCTTTATGGCACAGAGTCAGTCTGTCTTTATGGCATGGAGTCAGTCTGTCTTTATGGTATGGAGTCAGTCTGTCTTTATGGCACAGAGTCAGTCTGTCTTTATGGCATGGAGTCAGTCTGTCTTTATGGCACAGAGTCAGTCTGTCTTAATGGCACGTAGTCAGTCTGTCTTTATGGCATGGAGTCAGTCTGTCTTTATGGTATGGAGTCAGTCTGTCTTTATGGTATGTAGTCAGTCTGTCTTTATGGTATGGAGTCAGTCTGTCTTTATGGCACAGAGTCAGTCTGTCTTTATGGCACAGATTCAGTCTTTCTTTATGGCATGGAGTTAGTCTGTCTTTATGGCACGGAGTCAGTCTGTCTTTATGGCATGGAGTCAGTCTGTCTTTATGGCACGGAGTCAGTCTGTCTTTATGGCACAGAGTCAGTCTGTCTTAATGGTACGGAGTCAGTCTGTATTCATGGCATGGAGTCAGTCTGTCTTCATGGCATGGAGTCAGTCTGTCTTTATGGCACAGAGTCAGTCTGTCTTTATGGCATGGAGTCAGTCTGTCTTTGTGGCACATAGTCAGTCTGTCTTTATGGCACGGAGCCAGTCTGTCTTTATGGCACGGAGTCAGTCTGTCTTTATGGCATGGAGTAAGTCTGTCTTTATGGCACAGAGTCAATTTGTCTTAATGGCATGTAGTCAGTCTGTCTTTATGGCATGGAATCAGTCTGTCTTTATGGTATGTAGTCAGTCTGTCTTTATGTTATAGAGTCAGTCTGTCTTAATGGCACGTAGTCAGTCTGTCTTTAAGGCATGGAGTCAGTCTGTCTTTATGGTATGGAGTCAGTCTGTCTTTATGGCACAGAGTCAGTCTGTCTTTATGGCATGGAATCAGTCTGTTTTTATTGTATGGAGTCAGTCTGTCTTTATGGCATGGAGTCAGTCTGTCTTTATGGTATGGAGTCAGTCTGTCTTTATGGCATGGAGTCAGTCTGTTTTTATGGTATGCGGTCAGTCTGTCTTTATGGTATGGAGTCAGTCTGTTTTTATGGTATGGATTCAGTCTGTCTTTATGGCACAGAGTCAGTCTGTCTTTATGGCATGGAGTCAGTCTGTCTTTATGGCATGGAGTCAGTCTGTCTTTATGGCATGGAGTCAGTCTGTCTTTATGGCACGGAGTCAGTCTGTCTTTATGGCACAGAGTCAGTCTGTCTTAATGGCACGGAGTCAGTCTGTATTCATGGCATGGAGTCAGTCTGTCTTCATGGCATGGAGTCAGTCTGTCTTTATGGCACAGAGTCAGTCTGTCTTCATGGCATGGAGTCAGTCTGTCTTTGTGGCACAGAGTCAGTCTGTCTTTATGGCACGGAGTCAGTCTGTCTTTATGGTACGGAGTCTGTCTGTCTTTATGGCATGGAGTCAGTCTGTCTTTATGGCACAGAGTCAGTCTGTCTTAATGGCACGTAGTCAGTCTGTCTTTATGGCATGGAGTCAGTCTGTCTTTATGGCATGGAATCAGTCTGTTTTTATGGTATGGAGTCAGTCTGTCTTTATGGCATGGAGTCAGTCTGTTTTAATGGTATGGAGTCAGTCTGTCTTTATGGTATTGAGTCAGTCTGTTTTTATGGTATGGACTCAGTCTGTCTTTATGGCACAGAGTCAGTCTGTCTTTATGGCATGGCATAAGTCTGTCTTAATGGCATGGAGTCAGTCTGTCTTAATGGCATTGAGTCATTCTGTTTTTATGGCATGGAATCAGTCTGTCTTTATTGTATTTTGTCAGTCTGTCTTTATGGTATGGAGTCAGTCTGTCTTTATGGCACAGAGTCAGTCTGTCTTTATGGTATGGAGTCAGTCTGTCTTTATGGTATGGAGTCAGTCTGTCTTTATGGCATGGAGTCAGTCTGTCTTTATGGTATGGAGTCAGTCTGTTTTTATGGTATGGAGTCAGTCTGTCTTTATGGCACAGAGTCAGTCTGTCTTTATGGTATGGAGTCAGTCTGTCTTTATGGCATGGAGTCAGTCTGTCTTTATGGTATGGAGTCAGTCTGTCTATATGGCATGGAGTCAGTCTGTTTTTATGGTATGGAGTCAGTCTGTCTTTTATGGTATGGAGTCAGTCTGTCTTTATGGTATGGAGTCAGTCTGTCTTTATGGCATGGAGTCAGTCTGTTTTTATGGTATGGAGTCAATCTGTCTTTATGGCACAGAATCAGTCTTTCTTAATGGCATGGAGTCAGTCTGTCTTTATGGTATGGAGTCAGTCTGTCTTTATGGCACTGAGTCAGTCTGTCTTTATGGCATGGAGTCAGTCTGTCTTTATGGCATGGAGTCAGTCTGTCTTTATGGCACAGAGTCAGTCTGTCTTTATGGCATGGAGTCAGTCTGTCTTTATGGCACAGAGTCAGTCTGTCTTTATGGCATGGAGTCAGTCTGTCTTTATGGCACAGAGTCAGTCTGTCTTAATGGCACGTAGTCAGTCTGTCTTTATGGCATGGAGTCAGTCTGTCTTTATGGTATGGAGTCAGTCTGTCTATATGGCACAGAGTCAGTCTGTCTTTATGGCATGGAATCAGTCTGTTTTTATTGTATGGAGTCAGTCTGTCTTAATGGCACAGAGTCAGTCTGTCTTTATGGCATGGAGTCAGTCTGTCTTTATGGCACAGAGTCAGTCTGTCTTTATGGCACGGAGTCAGTCTGTCTTTATGGCATGGAGTCAGTCTGTCTTTATGGCACGGAGTCATTCTGTTTTTATGGTATGGAGTCAGTCTGTCTTTATGGTATGGAGTCAGTCTGTCTTTATGACACAGAGTCAGTCTTTCTTTATGGCATGGAGTCAGTCTGTCTTTATGATATGGAGTCAGTCTGTCTTTATGGCACTGAGTCAGTCTGTCTTTATGGCACAGAGTCAGTCTGTCTTTATGGTATGGAGTCAGTCTGTCTTCATGGCATGGAGTCAGTATGTCTTTGTTGCACAGAGTCAGTCTGTCTTTATGGCACGGAGTCAGTCTGTCTTTATGGCACGGAGTCAGTCTGTCTTTATGGCACAGAGTCAGTCTGTCTTAATGGCACGTAGTCAGTCTGTCTTTATGGCATGGAGTCAGCCTGTCTTTAAGGCACAGAGTCATTCTGTTTTTATGGTATGGAGTCAGTCTGTCTTTATGGTATGGAGTCAGTCTGTCTTTATGGTATGGAGTCAGTCTGTCTTTATGGTATGGAGTCAGTCTGTCTTTATGGCATGGAGTCAGTCTGTCTTTATGGCACAGAGTCAGTCTGTCTTTATGGCATGGAGTCAGTCTGTCTTTATGGCACGGAGTCAGTCTGTCTTTATGGCATGGAGTCAGTCTGTCTTTATGGCACGGAGTCAGTCTGTCTTTATGGCACAGAGTCAGTCTGTCTTAATGGCATGGAGTCAGTCTGTCTTCATGGCATGGAGTCAGTCTGTCTTTATGGCACAGAGTCAGTCTGTCTTTATGGCATGGAGTCAGTCTGTCTTTATGGCATGGAGTCAGTCTGTCTTAATGGCACAGAGTCAGTCTGTCTTTATGGCACAGAGTCAGTCTGTCTTTATGGCACAGAGTCAGTCTGTCTTTATGGCATGGATTCAGTCTGTCTTTGTGGCACAGAGTCAGTCTGTCTTTATGGCACGGAGTCAGTCTGTCTTTATGGCATGGAATCAGTCTGTCTTTATGGTATGGAGTCAGTCTGTCTTTATGGCACAGAGTCAGTCTGTCTTAATGGCACGTAGTCAGTCTGTCTTTATGGCATGGAGTCAGTCTGTCTTTATGGTATGGAGTCAGTCTGTCTTTATGGCACAGAGTCAGTCTGTCTTTATGGCATGGAGTCAGTCTGTCTTTATGGTATGGAGTCAGTCTGTCTTTATGGCATGGAGTCAGTCTGTCTTTATGGTATGGAGTCAGTCTGTCTTTATGGTATGGAGTCAGTCTGTCTTTATGGTATGGATTCAGTCTGTCTTTATGGCACGGAGTCAGTCTGTCTTTATGGCATGGAGTCAGTCTGTCTTTAATGGCATGGAGTCAGTCTGTCTTTATGGCATGGAGTCAGTCTGTCTTTATGGCACGGAGTCAGTCTGTCTTTATGGCACGGAGTCAGTCTGTCTTTATGGCATGGAGTCAGTCTGTCTTCATGGCATGGAGTCAGTCTGTCTTTATGGCACAGAGTCAGTCTGTCTCTTATGGCATGGAGTCAGTCTGTTTTTATGGTATGGAGTCAGTCTGTCTTTATGGTATGGAGTCAGTCTGTCTTTATGGTATGGAGTCAGTCTGTCTTTATGGCACAGAGTCAGTCTGTCTTTATGGCACGGAGTCAGTCTGTCTTTATGGCACAGAGTCAGTCTGTCTTTATGGCATGGAGTCAGTCTGTCTTTGTGGCACAGAGTCAGTCTGTCTTTATGGCACGGAGTCAGTCTGTCTTTATGGCATGGAGTCAGTCTGTCTTTATGGTATGGAGTCAGTCTGTCTTTATGGCACAGAGTCAGTCTGTCTTAATGGCACGTAGTCAGTCTGTCTTTATGGCATGGAGTCAGTCTGTCTTTATGGTATGGAGTCAGTCTGTCTTTATGGCACAGAGTCAGTCTTTCTTTATGGCATGGAGTCAGTCTGTTTTTATGGTATGGAGTCAGTCTGTCTTTATGGCATGGAGTTAGTCTGTCATTATGGTATGGAGTCAGTCTGTCTTTGTGTTATGGAGTCAGTCTGTTTTTATGGTATGGATTCAGTCTGTCTTTATGGCACAGAGTCAGTCTGTCTTTATGGCATGGAGTCAGTCTGTCTTAATTGCATGGAGTCAGTCTGTCTTTATGGCACGGAGTCAGTCTGTCTTTATGGCACAGAGTCAGTCTGTCTTAATGGCACGGAGTCAGTCTGTATTCATGGCATGGAGTCAGTCTGTCTTCATGGCATGGAGTCAGTCTGTCTTTATGGCACAGAGTCAGTCTGTCTCTTATGGCATGGAGTCAGTCTGTTTTTATGGTATGGAGTCAGTCTGTCTTTATGGTATGGAGTCAGTCTGTTTTTATGGTATGGAGTCAGTCTGTCTTTATGGCACAGAGTCAGTCTGTCTTTATGGCAAAGAGTCAGTCTGTCTTTATGGCACAGAGTCAGTCTGTCTTTATGGCACAGAGTCAGTCTGTCTTTATGGTATGGAGTCAGTCTGTCTTTATGACACAGATTCAGTCTGTCTTTATGGCACGGAGTCATTCTTTTTTTATGGTATGGAGTCAGTCTGTCTTTATGGTATGGAGTCAGTCTGTCTTTATGGTATGGAGTCAGTCTGTCTTTATTGTATGGAGTCAGTCTGTCTTTATGGTATGGAGTCAGTCTGTCTTTATGGTATGGAGTCAGTCTTTCTTAATGGCACATAGTCAGTCTGTCTTCATGTCATGGAGTCAGTCTGTTTTCATGGTATGGAGTCAGTCTGTCTTAATGGCATGGAGTCAGTCTGTTTTTATGGTATGGAGTCAGTCTGTCTTTATTGTATGGAGTCAGTCTGTTTTAATGGTATGGAGTCAGTCTGTCTTTATGGCACAGAGTCAGTCTGTCTTTATGGCACAGAGTCAGTCTGTCTTTATGGCACAGAGTCAGTCTGTTTTTATGACACTGATTCAGTTTGTCTTTATGGCACGGAGTCAGTCTGTTTTTATGGTATGGAGTCAGTCTGTCTTCATGGTATGGAGTCAGACTGTCTTTATGGTATGGAGTCAGTCTGTCTTTATGACACAGATGCAGTCTCTCTTTATGGCACGGAGTCAGTCTGTTTTTATGGTATGGAGTCAGTTTGTCTTTATGGCATGGAGTCAGTCTGTTTTTATGGTATGGAGTCAGTCTGTCTTCATGGTATGGAGTCAGTCTGTTTTTATGGTATGGAGTCAGTCTGTTTTTATGGCACAGAGTCGGTCTGTCTTTTTGGCACAGAGTCAGTCTGTCTTTGTGGCACAGATTCAGTCTGTCTTTATGGCACGGAGTCAGTCTGTCTTTATGGCATGGAGTCAGTCCGTCTTTATGGTATGGGGTCAGTCTGTCTTTATGGCATTTAGTAAGTCTGTTTTTATGGCATGGAATCAGTCTGTCATTATGGTATGGAGTCAGTCTGTCTTTATGGCACAGAGTCAGTCTGTCTTAATGGCACGTAGTCAGTCTGTCTTTATGGCATGGAGTCAGTCTGTCTTTATGGTATGGAGTCAGTCTGTCTTTATGGCACAGAGTCAGTCTGTCTTTATGGCATGGAATCAGTCTGTTTTTATTGTATGGAGTCAGTCTGTCTTTATGGCATGGAGTCAGTCTGTCTTTATGGTATGGAGTCAGTCTGTCTTTATGGCATGGAGTCAGTCTGTTTTTATGGTATGGAGTCAGTCTGTCTTTATGGTATGGAGTCAGTCTGTTTTTATGGTATGGATTCAGTCTGTCTTTATGGCACAGAGTCAGTCTGTCTTAATGGCACGGAGTCAGTCTGTATTCATGGCATGGAGTCAGTCTGTCTTCATGGCATGGAGGCAGTCTGTCTTTATGGCACAGAGTCAGTCTGTCTTTATGGCATGGAGTCAGTCTGTCTTTGTGGCACAGAGTCAGTCTGTCTTTATGGCACGGAGTCAGTCTGTCTTTATGGTATGGAGTCAGTTTGTCTTTATGGCATGGAGTCAGTCTGTTTTTATGGTATGGAGTCAGTCTGTCTTTATGGTATGGAGTCAGTCTGTTTTTATGGTATGGAGTCAGTCTGTCTTTATGGCACAGAGTCAGTCTGTCTTTATGGCATAGAGTCAGTCTGTCTTTGTGGCACAGAGTCAGTCTGTCTTTATGGCATTGAATCAGTCTGTTTTTATTGTATGGAGTCAGTCTGTCTTTATGGCATGGAGTCAGTCTGTCTTTATGGTATGGAGTCAGTCTGTCTTTATGGCATGGAGTCAGTCTGTTTTTATTGTATGGAGTCAGTCTGTCTTTATGGTATGGAGTCAGTCTGTTTTTATGCTATGGATTCAGTCTGTCTTTATGGCACAGAGTCAGTCTGTCTTAATGGCACGGAGTCAGTCTGTATTCATGGCATGGAGTCAGTCTGTCTTTACCGCACAGAGTCAGTCTGTCTTTATGGCATGGAGTCAGTCCGTCTTTGTGGCACAGAGTCAGTCTGTCTTTATGGCACGGAGTCAGTCTGTCTTTATGGTATGGAGTCAGTCTGTCTTTATGGCACTGAGTCAGTCTGTCTTTATGGCACAGAGTCAGTCTGTCTTTATGGTATGGAGTCAGTCTGTCTTTATGGTATGGAGTCAGTCTTTCTTAATGGCACAGAGTCAGTCTGTCTTCATGTTATTGAGTCAGTCTGTTTTCATGGTATGGAGTCAGTCTGTCTTAATGGCATGGAGTCAGTCTGTTTTTATGGTATGGAGTCAGTCTGTCTTTATGGTATGGAGTCAGTCTGTTTTTATGGTATGGAGTCAGTCTGTCTTTATGGCACAGAGTCAGTCTGTCTTTATGGCACAGAGTCAGTCTGTTTTTATGACACAGATTCAGTCTGTCTTTATGGCACGGAGTCAGTCTGTTTTTATGGTATGGAGTCAGTCTGTCTTCATGGTATGGAGTCAGACTGTCTTTATGATATGGAGTCAATCTGTCTTTATGACACAGATGCAGTCTCTCTTTATGGCACGGAGTCAGTCTGTTTTTATGGTATGGAGTCAGTCTGTCTTTATGGTATGGAGTCAGTCTGTCTTTATGGTATGGAGTCAGTCTTTCTTAATGGCACAGGTCAGTCTGTCTTCATGTCATGGAGTCAGTCTGTTTTTATGGTATGGAGTCAGTCTGTCTTTATGGCATGGAGTCAGTCTGTTTTTATGGTATGGAGTCAGTCTGTCTTTATGGTATGGAGTCAGTCTGTTTTTATGGTATGGAATCATCTGTCTTTATGGCACAGAGTCAGTCTGTCTTTATGGCACAGAGTCAGTCTGTCTTTGTGGCACAGAGTCAGTCTGTCTTTATGGCATGGAGTCAGTGTGTCTTTATGGCACGGAGTCAGTCTGTCTTTATGGCATGGAGTCAGTCCGTCTTTATGGTATGGGAGTCAGTCTGTCTTTATGGCATGTAGTCAGTCTGTCTTTATGGCATGGAATCAGTCTGTCTTTATGGTATGGAGTCAGTCTGTCTTCATGGCACAGAGTCAGTCTGTCTTAATGGCACATAGTCAGTCTGTCTTTATGGCATGGAGTCAGTCTGTCTTTATGGTATGGAGTCAGTCTGTCTTTATGGCATGGAATCAGTCTGTTTTTATTGTATGGAGTCAGTCTGTCTTTATGGCATGGAGTCAGTCTGTCTTTATGGTATGGAGTCAGTCTGTCTCTATGGCATGGAGTCAGTCTGTTTTTATGGTATGGAGTCAGTCTGTCTTTATGGTATTAGTCAGTCTGTTTTATGGTATGGATTCAGTCTGTCTTTATGGCACAGAGTCAGTCTGTCTTAATGGCACGGAGTCAGTCTGTACTCATGGCATGGAGTCAGTCTGTCTTCATGGCATGGAGTCAGTCTGTCTTTATGGCACAGAGTCAGTCTGTCTTTATGACATGGAGTCAGTCTGTCTTTGTGGCACAGAGTCAGTCTGTCTTTATGGCATGGAATCAGTCTGTTTTTATTGTATGGAGTCAGTCTGTCTTTATGGCATGGAGTCAGTCTGTTTTTATGGTATGGAGTCAGTCTGTCTTTATGGCATGGAGTCAGTCTTTTTTTATGGTATGGAGTCAGTCTGTCTTTATGGTATGGAATCAGTCTGTTTTTATGGTATGGAGTCAGTCTGTCTTTATGGCACAGAGTCAGTCTGTCTTTATGGCATGGAGTCAGTCTGTCTTAATGGCATGGAGTCATTCTGTTTTTATGGCATGGAATCAGTCTGTCTTTATTGTATTTTGTCAGTCTGTCTTTATGGTATGGAGTCAGTCTGTCTTTATGGCACAGAGTCAGTCTGTCTTCATGGCACAGAGTCAGTCTGTCTTTATGGCACAGAGTCAGTCTGTCTTTATGGCACAGAGTCAGTCTGTCTTTATGGTATGGAGTCAGTCTGTCTTTATGACACAGATTCAGTGTGTCTTTATGGCACAGAGTCATTCTGTTGTTATGGTATGGAGTCAGTCTGTCTTTATGGTATGGAGTCAGTCTGTCTTTATGGTATGGAGTCAGTCTGTCTTTGTGGTATGGAGTCAGTCTGTCTTTATGGTATGGAGTCAGTCTGTCTTTATGGCACTGAGTCAGTCTGTCTTAATGGCACGGAGTCAGTCTGTCTTCATGGCATGGAGTCAGTCTGTCTTCATGGCACAGAGTCAGTCTGTCTTTATGGTATGGAGTCAGTCTGTCTTTATGGTATGGAGTCAGTCTTTCTTAATGGCACAGAGTCAGTCTGTCTTCATGTCATGGAGTCAGTCTGTTTTTATGGTATGGAGTCAGTCTGTCTTTATGGCATGGAGTCAGTCTGTTTTTATGGTATGGAGTCAGTCTGTCTTTATGGTATGGAGTCAGTCTGTTTTTATGGTATGGAGTCAGTCTGTTTTTATGGTATGGAGTCAGTCTGTCTTTATGGCACTGAGTCAGTCTGTCTTCGTGTCATGGAGTCAGTCTGTTTTTATGGTATGGAGTCAGTCTGTCTTTATGGCATGGAGTCAGTCTGTCTTTATGGTATGGCGTCAGTCTGTCTTTATGACATGGAGTCAGTCTGTCTTTATGGCACAGAGTCAGTCTGTCTTTATGGTATGGAGTCAGTCTCTCTTTATGGTATGGAGTCAGTCTTTCTTAATGGCACAGAGTCAGTCTGTCTTCATGTCATGGAGTCAGTCTGTTTTTATGGTATGGAGTCAGTCTGTCTTTATGGCATGGAGTCAGTCTGTTTTTATGGTATGGAGTCAGTCTGTCTTTATGGTATGGAGTCAGTCTGTTTTTATGGTATGGAGTCAGTCTGTCTTTATGGCACAGAGTCAGTCTGTCTTCATGTCATGGAGTCAGTCTGTTTTTATGGTATGGAGTCAGTCTGTCTTTATGGCATGGAGTCAGTCTGTTTTTATGGTATGGAGTCAGTCTGTCTTTATGGTATGGAGTCAGTCTGTTTTTATGGTATGGAGTCAGTCTGTCTTTATGGCACAGAGTCAGTCTGTTTTTATGACACAGATTCAGTCTGTCTTTATGGCACACAGTCAGTCTGTTTTTATTGTATGGAGTCAGTCTGTCTTCATGGTATGGAGTCAGACTGTCTTTATGGTATGGAGTCAGTCTGTCTTTATGGTATGGAGTCAGTCTGTCTTTATGGTATGGAATCAGTCTGTCTTTATGGCATGGAGTCAGTCTGTTTTTATGGTATGGAGTCAATCTTTCTTTATGACACAGAATCAGTCTTTCTTAATGGCATGGAGTCAGTCTGTCTTTATGGTTTGGAGTCAGTCTGTCTTTATGGCACTGAGTCAGTCTGTCTTTATGGCACAGAGTCAGTCTGTTTTTATGGCATGGAATCAGTCTGTCTTTATGGTATGTAGTCAGTCTGTCTTTATGGTATGGAGTCAGTCTGTCTTAATGGCACAGAGTCAGTCTGTCTTTATGGCACAGAGTCAGTCTTTCTTTATGGCATGGAGTCAGTCTGTCTTTATGGCACGGAGTCAGTCTGTCTTTATGGCATGGAGTCAGTCTGTCTTTATGGCACGGAGTCAGTCTGTCTTTATTGCACAGAGTCAGTCTGTCTTAATGGCACGGAGTCAGTCTGTATTCATGGCATGGAGTCAGTCTGTCTTTATGGCATGGAGTCAGTCTGTCTTTATGGCACAGAGTCAGTCTGTCTTTATGGCATTGATTCAGTCTGTCTTTGTGGCACAGAGTCAGTCTGTCTTTATGGCACAGAGTCAGTCTGTCTTTATGGCACGGAGTCAGTCTGTCTTTATGGCACGGAGTCAGTCTGTCTTTATGGCATGGAGTCAGTCTGTCTTTATGGCACGGAGTCAGTCTGTCTTAATGGCACGTAGTCAGTCTGTATTTATGGCATGGAGTCAGTCTGTCTTTATGGTATGGAGTCAGTCTGTCTTTATGGCATGGAGTCAGTCTGTTTTTATGGTATGGAGTCAGTCTGTCTTTATGGTATGGAGTCATTCTGTTTTTATGGTATGGAGTCAGTCTGTCTTTATGGTATGGAGTCAGTCTGTCTTAATGGCATGGAGTCAGTCCGTCTTCATGGCACGGAGTCAGTCTGTCTTTATGGCACTGAGTCAGTCTGTCTTTATGGCACAGAGTCAGTCTGTTTTTATGGCATGGAATCAGTCTGTCTTTATGGTATGTAGTCAGTCTGTCTTTATGGTATGGAGTCAGTCTGTCTTAATGGCACAGAGTCAGTCTGTCTTTATGGCACAGAGTCAGTCTTTCTTTATGGCATGGAGTCAGTCTGTCTTTATGGCACGGAGTCAGTCTGTCTTTATGGCATGGAGTCAGTCTGTCTTTATGGCACGGAGTCAGTCTGTCTTTATTGCACAGAGTCAGTCTGTCTTAATGGCACGGAGTCAGTCTGTCTTTATGGCATGGAGTCAGTCTGTCTTTATGGTATGGAGTCAGTCTGTCTTTATGGCATGGAGTCAGTCTGTTTTTATGGTATGGAGTCAGTCTGTCTTTATGGTATGGAGTCATTCTGTTTTTATGGTATGGAGTCAGTCTGTCTTTACGGTATGGAGTCAGTCTGTCTTAATGGCATGGAGTCAGTCCGTCTTCATGGCACGGAGTCAGTCTGTCTTTATGGCACGGAGTCAGTCTGTCTTTATAGTATGGAGTCAGACTTTATGTCATCAGAGGTGTGTAAAATGCTGTAGCTGCTGTTTACATTGTGGTGATGGTGACGGGACTTCTGTTTGCTCTGCTGCCAAGATAAGATTAGAACATACACACACAGAGACTAGAGACCTACCTAATGGTCATTCTCCCTGACCGCTCTTCCAAGATGAGAACTGAGAACATGCAGACTCAGCACAAACACACACACACACACACATTCACACACAACCTCATCACACTCATTTAAACAGCCTCAAAACACAAACACACTAATAAAGATGCTCATGGTAAAATACCTGTCTTTGCATAAATGCACTTACATACAGCACAATACGTTTTCATTCTGTGTAACAGCAAGACAAACAGTTCTACATTTCCCAACACAAATCTGTCGCCCCCTGAACTCTAGTGTCGCATTGGGATAATTTCCACCCCGGGGCAGATTCTTTATTTCGTTGCTTCCGATTGTTTCTATCCCTGTAAAGCGCTGGTTGCTTTGCTGAAATACTGCAGTGTTTATTACGGCTCCCCGTCTCTCATCCTCTCTTCCCCCTTCTCTCTCCTCTGTCTCCCTTCTCTCTCCTCCTTCTCCTCGTCTCTCCCCCATTTTGTCTCCTCTCTTCCCCCATCTCTTTCTGCTCTCCCCCTCTCTGTTTTGTCCAACGACACTGCCCTCTCCTCTCCCATCTCCTCCTCCTCCCTCTCCCCCTTCTTTCTCCCATTCCCTGGTTCCCATGTGGATAAGTTAGGTTAGGGGGGGCTGGCTGGAGCAGCAGCCTGGGCCAATGATGTGGTGCGACATGTAACCGTGGCGCTGGAGAGGAAATCAATAACTGAAACGATGAGGGCCGCTGGGCTGGGCTGGATTAACGTCAGGGGGCCAAGCAGGCCAGGGGGGTTGGGGGTGCTGTGGGGGCCTTGGACTGAGATGGGGGTTTGGGGGGATCTATGGGAGGAGTTGGGGAGGGGGGAGGCAAATGGGGCAAGATGTACAGTCCTCAGCCTCAAGTCCTCAGACCAGGTCCCAATGTACACCGTGCCTCTCTCTGTGCTTTTCCTTTAGTTGGAAAAACGGTGTATCACCACCAGGACCGACTACACAGATGAACTGCAGGTCCCATATAGGCCAATAGAGAAGTGCTACTGTATCTGGTTGGGCTAGAAACAGCTAGTGAACTACTAATAGCTCCCTGCCTTCTCTGTCTAATTTTGCCCCAGAGAGGACAGTGTGTGTGGAGTCTGAGAGTGAGAGTGTGTGTGAAGTCTGAGAAAGAGAGTGTGTGGAGTCTGAGAAGAGAGAGAGAGTGAGTATGTAAGTCAGCGGCAGGGTGTGGCCCTCAGTACTGCCAAGATCCAGATAATAAATATCTGTAATAAATATCATTATTATTGGGCCAATCTCCCACGATAACGCAGCCTCAGTGAAAGATGACACCGGGGACTTGGCTGGATATTGGCAATATATCAGCATTGATTATTGAAAGTGCTGACAGAGGGAGGGAGGCAAAGTTAATAAAAACGAATAAAAAAAGACAAGGAAAACAGGAAGAACAAGGGCTTTAGATGGACTGGCTGTATTCACTATAGAAGGAGGAGGGGAGACAGACATGGATCATGTGTGTGTGTGGTGTGTGTGTGTGTGTGTGTGTGTGTGTGTGTGTGTGTGTGTGTGTGTGTGTGTGTGTGTGTGTGTGTGTGTGTGTGTGTGTGTGTGTGTGTACTTTCATGCTTGTGTATGTCTCTACATGGAGAATGTAAGTCTGCTGTATGTTCACACAATATTTATTTCCCAGTGTTTGCTTTGTCTTCAGTTCGGCGTAGTACAGTCACGCTAGATACTGTAGATCACACACACACACACACACACACACACACACACACACACACACACACACACACACACACACACACACACACACACACTATATAACACCATGCATCATGTCCATATTATCTTGACTAATCTATACATCAGGTCAGCATATGGATTCGTGTGAATTTTGCATCTTCTCTCTGTTATTGTATGTCCTACACAGTGGAGTGATAGACGACGTGAGAGGTCTGGGTTGGTGCTAGGTGGTATTGGAGTGACACAGTGGAGTGATAGACGACGTGAGAGGTCTGGGTTGGTGCTAGGTGGTATTGGAGTGACACAGTGGAGTGATAGAGGATGTGAGAGGTCTGGGTTGGTGCTAGGTGGTATTGGAGTGACACAGTGGAGTGATAGAGGTTGTGAGAGGTCTGGGTTGGTGCTAGGTGGTATTGGAGTGACACAGTGGAGTGATAGACGATGTGAGAGGTCTGGGTTGGTGCTAGGTGGTATTGGAGTGACACAGTGGAGTGATAGAGGACGTGAGAGGTCTGGGTTGGTGCTAGGTGGTATTGGAGTGACACAGTGGAGTGATAGACGATGTGAGAGGTCTGGGTTGGTGCTAGGCGGTATTGGAGTGACACAGTGGAGTGATAGACAATGTGAGAGGTCTGGATAGGTGGTATTGGAGTGACGCTGTGGAGTGATAGACGATGTGAGAGGTCTGGGTTGGTGCTAGGTGGTATTGGAGGGACACAGTGGAGTGATATAGGATGTGAGAGGTCTGGGTTGGTGCTAGGTGGTATTGGAAGGACACAGTGGAGTGATATAGGATGTGAGAGGTCTGGGTTGGTGCTAGGTGGTATTGGAGGGACACAGTGGAGTGATATAGGATGTGAGAGGTCTGGGTTGGTGCTAGGTGGTATTGGGTTGAGACTTGGCAGTGTCACAGTGAGAGAGTATTGTTCATTGTAATGTGGTCTTGTTACCACTCTGATGGAGGCAGTAACACAACTGTTGCCTGATATTGATTTGGGGGCATGGGTGTTATTGATGAGTGAGAATTGAATTCAACCAGCTCATTTGTCAATGTGACATCACCATTTAACAATAACCATGACATAGTATGCACATGGACAGTATACACAGACAAGTACGTAGTCAAACACACACATCATGCACACATGCAGTACACACTCACACACAGCTCGTACATAGTTACACACTTTTTTTGGAAGGCTCAGGGGTTCTTTCCACCAAGCTTCCTGTTCCTTATTTCTGCCATAATTGCCAGAGCATTTTTTCGTGCCTTGTTTGAAGATTAAAGTGACATCCTATTACTACAAGCACAGTAATATACTAGACTGGAGGATAGACAGGGCAGGATGACCAGACTATATGTGCTGAATGTGTAACCGTTACGTCTAAGTGAATATGATTAAAATATACTGTGATATTTCAAGATGGATATACGAATATGACATTTTTAGGAACATTCTGCATTGTATGAATGACATTGGTGATTGATTGAATTTGCTGTCAATTTTGTTGGATGTTATTTGTTTTTCCTGTATGCATAGATGAAGCTTTTATTTATTGTTTAAAAAAATCTATTTTATTTTTAGTAAATCAAAATCCCGATTATAAATAGCAATATATCGTTCTACAGAGAAAATGCCAAATGAAATAACCGTTAATGAAAACATGTTATCACACACA
>NW_025536442.1:0-58300 GCF_020615455.1 Coregonus clupeaformis
GCATGCCCTGCCACATCGGCAGTCGTCAGAAACCGGTGTAATGCAAATTCAATCTTAGTCTGTATTGACTCTGCCTGTTTCAGTAGTTGCGTGGAGAAACATAGCGGTTTCTTATAAGCGCCGGAATTCGTCCCGCTCCTTGGCGGCAGCTCTGCCGCTGACTCAGTGCGGATATTGCCTTTGTAATCCGCAGCTTCTGGATTCAGGAGTGTATACATCAGAATACTGTGAGGCAACGTCATCGATACACTTAATATTAAACGAAAGTGACTGATGCTGGTGCTCACTCAATATATCTGAAGAATCGAGAACATATTCCAGTCTGTACTAGCAAAAACAGTCCTGTAGCTTCAGCATCAAGTCATCTGGCCAGTTTTTGTGTAAGTCACCTGGTACTTCCTGCTTTAGTTTTTGCTTATAAAACAGGAATCAGGAGGAGATAAATTATGGTCGAATTTGCCAAATGGAGAAGGTGATGGAGAGAGCTTTGTAAGTAAATGTGTGTGCAGAAAAAAAATTAGTTGTCCACTAGCTGTCTAAGTAGAATGCACCAATTTATAAGTCAGTCTGAAGTAAAGCGTCTGCTAAATATTTAAATGTAAAATGAGTAAAAAGGTGTTTTAAGTTTTCTCTGGTTTATTTAACATGTAGTAGAAATTAGGTAAACAGGATTTAAGTTTCCCTGCATTAAAAGTCCCCGGCCACTAGGAGCGCTGCCTCTGGATGGCGTTTTCCTGTTTGCCCATGGCCTTATACAGCTCATTGAGTGCAATCTTAATGCCAACATCGGTTGTGGTGGTAAATGGTGGCTATGAAAAATATAGATGAAAACTCTTGGTAAATGGTGTGGTCTACAGCTTATCATGAGATACTCTACTATCAGGCAAGCAAAACCAACAGAGACTTCCTTAGTATTTGATTTGTACCAGCTGCATTTACAAATATACGAACCATCACCCCTTGTCTTGCAGTCAGCGTTCTATCCTGCCGATGTGGCGTATAGCCAGCTAGCTGTATGTTGTCCATGTGATCGTTCAGCCGACTCGGTGAAACATAGATATTACAATTTTAATGTCGTTGATGGATAACCCGTGGCGTCTTGGTCATCAATTTGTTTTCCAACGGTGAACGACCCGGCTATGCAAGATTGATGGAAGAGCAGTTTACTGCTTCGCGTCGGATCGCCCGACGCTACACCCCGACCTCGTCCCACGATATCTCCGTCTCTTTCTCCTCGAATGACGGGTTGGGCGCAGCCGGTGTCGCCAGCAGGAATATCCTTAAGCCGACTCATTGAAGAAAAAATGTTGTCAATACGAGAGTAGGTAATACAACTGTCCTGATATCAGAAGCTCTTTTTGAATTTAAAAAAGACGTCATGAAAACATTATGTACAAAATAGAAATTACAATGCGAGAAAAGAAAGCTTACATAAGCACAATTGATTGAGGAGCTATGGCAGCCATCTTCTCGATACCATCCTGGTGTAATCAAGAGTATTGGAAGTGGTAATAGCCACTAACCAATGTTCAATGAACCGAGACTGCTATTTTGGACACTAACCAACAATCCAATGAACACAATTTTGGTTGTACTAACCAATATTCCAATAGAACAAGACTGCTTTCTACGCTTCCTGTCAATGTTCCACTGAAGATATGCTGTTTAACCACTAACAATGTCCTACTATTTAGACATAATACCTGCTATTTGTACTATGCTTCCTGTTATATATTACCATAATGTTGTGAAAATCTTCTGTATTACCATGTATTAATATACTACAGTATTGTATTATGTCAATGTCTACTTTACCGTGGGATGTGACACTGCATACCTATCACGCTCTGTAGCCTCCCACCACACCATGCCACACATCTATACAGCATATGTGTTCATGTGAAAATGCAGATGACTTCTCCTATCTTCAATGCTTTCATTTCATTCTTTAATAATGTGATAATTTTACTAACTAAAACTCTCAATAAGCATTCTACAAATTTCTCTATACATGACTCTAATTCTTAGATATAAACAATAAGTAAATGAAATCAAATTTATAACCCCCGTTCCATAATTTGAAGCAGGTCAACAGAACCTCTCCCTCCCATCTCCTCTCTCCTCCTTCCCTCCCTCTAACTGCAGTAAAAACTTCCCTCTCCTCCTCTCGTCTCCTCCTTCCTCATCTAAATCTCCTCCCTCCCTCCTCCTCCCTCCCTCCCTTTTTAACTGCAGTACAAACCTCCTTCTCCTCCTCCCTTCCTCCTCTCCCTCCCTCCCTGCCTTCGTCTCTCTAACTGCAGTAAAGCTGTCCCTGTCCTCCCTGGTCTCTGTGTGATGTCAGTAAGACAGGAGCTTGGGTGGTCTATGGAACCTAACACCTTGAGCCTTTCATTCTGGTCCTGGTAGTGAGGTTCTCTTCTGCACTGTTCAACCAATCAGTAAATGTGGAGGTTAGATGGAGTGTGTTATCATCAAGAGGAAGTTGAGTCACAAGGCTCTCTCCATTTCCCTGAAAACTGGATGCATCCGGCATTAGCACCCCTGCTGGTGGTGGCCATGGTCTTGAACTGAAATGAACTTAAGATACACACACACTATGAGGTCAGGACTCTCTCCTGGCTTCACCACCATCCTGCCGCTCTCTCTGCCTCCTCCTCCCAGCCTTCTGCAGGCACTTCATGCCCAGAAGTACACGCAGAAGTTTCTCTGGGCATATGTCTACACACACACACACACACACACACACACACACCCATTGTATCCAGAGCAGGAAGTTACAGAGTATCGTGTCCCTGAGCACCTATTGACAATATTCTATACATCTAGTCAAACAACATCAGGAAGGAAGAGAGAAAGGGCGACCTACAGTACCAGTTAAAATCAGGAAACTGGAGTTAAGTAGGAAGCTAAGTTAAAATCAAGGAAGCTGAAGTTAAGTCGGGAAACTGATTAAGTCAGGAAGCTTCAAATTAAAATCAAGAACTGGAATTAAAGTAAGAGAACTAGGTTAAAAATTTCGAAACTAAATTAGTAAACTGGTAAAGTAAGGAAGCTTCAAGTTAAGGTAAGGAAACTGAGTTAAGTGAGGAAACAAATTAAATCCAGGAAACTAGGTTAAAATCCAAGAACTAAATTAAGTCAAGGAAACTGAGATTAAGTAAGGAAACTGGAAATTTAAGAGTAAAGAAACTAGAATTAAGTAAAAACTAGAATTAAATCAAAACTGGAATTAAGTAAAAACTAGATTAAAATCAGGAAACACAAGTTAAATGAAACTAAATTAAGTAAGAAGCAGTTGGAAGTAAGGAAACTGGGGTAAAAGTCGGGAAACCTAGAGAATTAAGTAGAGGCTTCTAAATTAAGTAAGGAAACATAAATTAAATCTAAAACTAAATTAAAATGGAAACTAAATTAAGTAAAGAAACTTCAAATTAAACAAAAAATGAAATTAAATGAAACAAATTCAAATGGGAAACTGAAGATTAAAAGTAAACAAATTAAATCAAGGCTAAATTAAAATCGAAACTAAATTGGAAGTAAACTGGAATTAAAAGTCAGGAAACAAATTGAAATCAAAAAATGCAAATTGAAGTGAAACTGGGTTAAGTGAAACTGGAATTCAAGTAGGAAACTGGAGATTGGAAGTAAAACTAGATTAAATGCAGAAACATTTAAATTAATCGAAACTTCTAAATTAGTAAGCTTCAAATTAAGTAAACATAAATTAAAATAAGAAGCTTTAAATTAAAATCAAACAAATTAAACAAGAAACACTAAATTAAGTAAACTGGAATTAAATCTAAATAGAAATTAGAAATGAAAACTAGAATTAAATGAGAAACTTCAAATTAAGTAAAAACTAAATTAAATGGAAGCAAATTAAAGTAAAACTTAAATTAAATCAAGTAAATTAAATCAAACTACAAATTAAAATAAGAAACTAAATTAAAGTGGGAAACTGGAGATTAAAGTCGGGAGCTGGAGTTGAAGTCGGAGTGACTGAGTTAGAAGTAAGAGGAAGCTGGAGTTAAGGTCGGAGCTGGGTTAGGTAAGCTGGAGTTAGTCGGGGCTAGGTTAAAATGCTTCAGGTTGGAGTCAGGAGCTGGAATTAAGAGTCGGGAGCTGAGTTAAGAGTCGAAACTGGAAGTTAAAAATTAAGGGAAAGGCTACAAGTTAAAGTAAAGAAACTTCAAGTTAAGAGTAAAGAACTGATTGGAAGTCAGGAAACTGGGTTAAAGTAGAGCTTCAAGTTAAAATGAAACTAGGTGGAAGTGAAACTAGGTTAAAGTGAGGAAACTGGGGTTAAGGTAGAGGCTAGGTTAGGTAGAGGAGGCAAATTGGAAATGGGAAACTGGGTTAAAGTCGGGAAACTGGGTGTAAGAGTAGAACTGAAGTTGAAGTGGAAACTGGAATTAAGTAGGAAGCTACAAATTAAGTCAGAGCTAGGTGGAAGTCAGGGCTGGGTTGGGTCGGGAGGCTGGGTTAAGAGTAGGAGCTGGAGTTAGGTCGGGAGCTGGGTGGAGTCGAGGCTGGGTTAAGAGTGAGACGCCTGGGTTAAAATTAGAACTGGGATTAAGGCTGAGAACTAGGTTAAGTCGGGAGCTGGAAGTGGGTAAGGAAACTAGAATTAAGTAGAAACTACAAGTTAAAATAAAACTGGGTCAAATGAGGAAACTGGAAGTTAAAATTGAAACAAATTAAATCAGGCTTCGATTAAGTAAGGAAACTGAAGTTAAAATGAAACTGGGATTGGAAATGGAACTAAATTAGGAAATCTAGGAAACTTCAAATTAAAATGAAAACAAGTTAAATCAAACTAAATTCAAGTAAGAAACTAAATTAAAATAAACTGGAATTAAGTAAGATTAATTAAATGAAACAAATTTAAAATCAGGAAACTAGAATTAAATGAAACTAAATTAAAATCGGAAACTAGAATTAAGTAAGGAAACTAAATTAAGTAAAAACACAAATTAAATCAGAAACTAAATTAAAATGAAACTTTAAATTAAAGTAAGAAACTAGAGTTAAAGTAAGAAACTAGAGTTAAAGTAAAACTAGAATTAAAATAAAGAAACTGGGTTAAGGTAAACTAGGTAGGGAAACTAGATTAAGGTAGGAAGCTTCAAGTTAAAAGAGTCGGGAAACTGGGTTCAAAGTCAAGGCTTCTGATTAAAACAGGAAACTGGGATTAGTAGGAAGCTTCAAGTTAAGGCAGAGAACTAGGTTAAGTGGAAACTGATTAAAAGTGAGGAAGTAGCTAGATTGAAGTGAAGCTGGAGTTAGAGTGGGAGGCTGGAATTAGGTAAGAGAACTGGGTTAAAGTAGAACTAGTTAAAGTGAGAACTAGGTTAAGAGTAGGAAACTAAATTAAATAGGAAACTGGGTTAAAATAAAGGCTTAAATTAAAATCAAATAAATAAAAACTAAATTAAGTAAAAACTAAATTAAATAAAGGAAGCTTCAAATTCAAATAAAACTAAATTAAATAAAAACTAGAATTAAATGAAAACTTCTACAAATTAAAAGTAAAGAACACAAGTTAAATGAAACTAGAAATTTAAGTAAGAGGAAACTAAATTAAAAATCTAAACTAAATTAAATGAAAGAAACTAAATTAAGTAAACTTCTAGAATAAGGAAACTAAAATTAAATGAAAACTAAATTAGAAATCAGAAGCAAATTAAATCGAGAAACCTAAATTAAAATAAACTAAATTAAATCCCAAACTAAATTGAAGTAAGGAAAACTAGAATTAAAATAAACTAAATTAAAAGTAAGGCTTAAATTAAGTAAAACTAGGTAAGTAAAAACTAAATTAAATCAAACTAAATTGAAACAAGAAACTGAAGTTAAGGCAAAACTCGTTAAATGAAACTAGAATTAAATGGAAACTAAGTCAAACTGGGAATTAAAAGTAAAAACTAAATTAAGTAAAACTAAGAGTAAGAGCTTCAAATTAAGTGGGAAACTGGGAATTAAGTCAGGAAACTGGGGTCAAATGAAACTAATTAAAATGAAACTAAATTAAAAGTAAAAACTGGGAGTTAAAAATAAGGAAACTAAATTGGAAGTCAAACTAGAAGGTAAATGAGAAACTAAATTAAAATCAGGAAACTAGAATTAAATATAAACTAGAATTAAATGAAAACAAATTAAGTAGGAAACTACAAGTTAAATAAGGGAGGCTGGGTTAGTCGGGAAACTGGAATTTAAAGAAAGTGAGAGCTGGGTTAAAGTCGGGAGCTGGGTTAGGTATGGAGGCTAGGTTGGGTGAGACTAAGTGGGGAGCTGGTGAAACTGAGATGAAATCTGCTATGTTAAGCAGGCCACAATGTACTCATTGTCCCTTCCTTTCTAGTCAGTTAGTCAAGCCATATTTATGTTTAATTCTGTAGTCAGTTAGTCAAGCCATGTTTCTATTTCAGTCTGTAGTCAGTTCAGATCAAGCCATGTGTTTCTGTTTGAGTCTGTAAGCTCATGCAGCTCTCTTCAGTCTCTGGCCTCTCCTCAGTCTCCCATCTATAATCTCACAGCCTCTCCTCAGTCCACAGCCTCTCTTCAAAAACTATAGGACACAGTAAATGGAGGACAGGAATCTGGGACAGAAGCTAAAACAGGCTCACAGAAGAGCTAAAGCATGCAGTATTCTGAAGTACTGCTGTTCACCTAACCTGTTGGTCAAATAGAGAAGTTCCTCAGAGTGTCTGTCTGCCTGCCTGCCTGTCTGTTTAGAAGCAACGGAAAAGAAGATGAAACTGAAGAAGAGGAAAAAGGAAAGAAGCGAGCAGAGAGTGAAAAGAGGAGGATGAGTGAAGTATTTACCGTCCCAGTATTCTGTGAACAAGTAACCTCTGTCTCGCTCTATCTTCCTACCACGTCCTCCATCGCTCCACCAGGCTGCAACAGAAACACGTGAACACAGGACACCTTCCACCCTCCCAGCAGCACCGGCTGAACACAGGACACACACCTTCCACCTCCCAGCCAGCAGCTGAGCCTGAGACACACACACACACCTTCCCACCCTCCAGCAGCACGGCTGGTGCAGGACACCACCACCTTCCACCCACCTCCAGCCGTGCAGTAAGGCTTTGGGACACACACCTTCCCACCCTCAGCCATGCGCTGGGCCTGGTTCTACCACACACCTTCCCACCCTCCAACCAGCACACGGCTGAACACAGGACACACACCTTCCCACCCTCAGCAGCACGGCCCCAGGCTGGGTTCCCCACC
Source organism: Coregonus clupeaformis (assembly GCF_020615455.1). Taxonomy (NCBI): domain Eukaryota; kingdom Metazoa; phylum Chordata; class Actinopteri; order Salmoniformes; family Salmonidae; genus Coregonus; species Coregonus clupeaformis. The sequence goes on from NW_025536442.1 coordinate 7,243, forward strand.
TTCCCACCTCAACCAGCACCGGCTGAACACCAGGACACACACCTTCCACCCTCCAACCAGCACGGCTGAGCCACAGGACACACCACACCTTCCCACCCTCCAACCCATACGGCTGAACACAGGACCACACACACCTTCTCACCTCAACCAGCACGGCTGAGCACAGAACCCCCACCTTCCACCCTCAGCAGCACGGCTGAACACAGGACCACACACCTTCCCACCCACCCTCCAGCAACACGGCTGAACACAGGACACACACACACACCTTCCACCCTCCAACCATGCGGCTGAACACAGAGACCCCACCTTCACCCTCCCAACCAGCCCCACGCAGCTGGAACACAGGGCCACACACGTCCCCACCTCCAGCAAGCACGGCTGAACACAGGACACACACACACACCTTCCACACCCTCAACCAGCACGGCTGAGCACAGGACACACACCTTACCCTCAACCATACCTGACTGAACACAGGACACACACACACCTTCCCACCCTCCAACCAACATGCAGCTGGGCTTACAGGACCCACACCTTCCCACCCTCCAACCATGCAGTTGGGCTGACCACCACCACACCGCCACCTCCAACCAGCGGCTGAGCACAGAGACACACACACCTTCCCACCGCCTCCCAACCAGCGGCTGAACACAGAGACACACACCTTCACCCTCCTTAGCACGGCCAAGCTTTGGAACTACACACCTTCCACCCTCCAACCAGCACGGCTGAACTGGAGGCCACACACACCCACCTCCAACCAGCACCTGACTGGGCCACAGGACACCACCTTCCCACGCACTCCAACCAGCACGGCTGGCTGAGACACACACCTTCCTCCAGCCAGCACCGGCTGGGCTGAGACACACGCACCTTCCCACCCTCCAGCCATGCGGCTGAACAGGGCCACCTTCCACCTCCCAGCAGCACGGCTGAACACCAGAACCCACACACCTTCCACCCTCCTTATGCGGCTGAACACAGAACCACACACAACCACCCTCAACCAGCACGGCTGAGCTTTGGGACACACACCTTCCCGCCTCAACCAGCACGGCTGAACACAGACACACACACCCCACCTCAACCAGCACGGCTGAACTGAGACACACACATCACCCTCCAGCCATGGCTGAACACAGTTCCACCCTTCCACCCTCCAGCCAGCCACCTGGCTGAACACAGGTTTCCACCTTCACCTCCAACATGCAGCTGAACCTGAGACACACACCTTCCCACCCTCAACTTACTTACGGCTGAACACGAGACACACACACACCTTCCACCTCCAACCAGCATTGAACACAGGACACACACACCTTCACCCTCCAACCTTGCGGCTGAACACAGGACACACACCTTCCCACCCTCCCAGCCGCCGGCTGAACACAGGGCCACCCACACACACCTTCCCCACCCTCCAACCAGCACGGCTGGGCTGGAACACACACCTTCCACCCTCCAACCAGCACGGCTGAACACAGGACACCACACACCTTCCACCTCCTTAGCACGGCTGAGCACAGGACACACCACCTTCCACCTGTATGCGGCTGAACTGAGACACACACGCCCACACTCCAACCAGCAGGCTGAGCACAGGACACACACACCTTCCACCCTCCAACCTTGCGGCTGAACACAGGACACACACACACCTTCACCCTCCAACAGCACGGCTGAACACAGGACACACACGCCACCACTCCAACCAGCACGGCTGAACACAGGACACACACCTTCCACCTCCAGCAACACTGACTGAACTGGAACCACACACACACCTTCCCACCCTCCAACCAACACTGACTGAACACAGGACACACACACCTTCCCACCCTCCAACCCATGCAGCTGGGTAGTTCACCTTCCCACCCTCAGCTCAGCACGGCTGAGCACAGGACCCACACACCCACCCCCCTCCAACCAGCACGAAGCTGAACACGAGGCACACACACCTTCCCACCCTCCAGCCAGCACGGCTGAGCCACAGGACCCCACCCATTCACCACCCTCCAACCAACGCAGCTGAACACAGGACACACACACACCTCCGCACCCTCCAGCAGCACCCAGCTGAGCTTACAGAGACCCAACCTTCCCACCCACCAGCCATACCCGTGAACCGAGACACACAACTCCACCCACCAGCCATGCACGGCTGAACACAGGACACCCACCCTTCCCACCCCACCAACCACACGGCTGAACACAGGACACACACATTCCCACCCACCAACCAGCCACGGCTGAACACAGGAGGACCACACACCTTCCCACCCTGCATTCAACAGTAGTAAGTATCGCCCATGTGTGACGGTGACATCCAGCTATATTGGAATCAGCACAATGTGTTGCTGTGAAAGAGACATGGGGGCTGCTACCAACAGGACTACAGGAGAGAGACAGGCAGGCAGTCCCGACTGAAAAAAAGGCTCCTTCCTCTCCTCCTTATCCACTCCCTTTCTGCAGCGTCCCACCCCCTCTGTGTCAATCAATCCCTTCCCTGGGCGTTCTACTGTATCCCCCTCTGTCTAACAAGTCACCCTGGGCGTTCTGCTGTGCATCCCCTCTTCCTCACTCAGTCACCTGGGCTGCTGCCTCATCGCCTCTATGTCAACTCAGTCACCCTGGGCATTCTGCCAACACCACCATGTCTTTCGTCACCCTGGGCGTTCTGCTGCATCCCCCTCTCTCTCAACTCCAGTCACCCTGGGCGTTCTCTGTAGTCCCTCTGTGTCAACTCAGTCACCCTGAGTTCTGCTGTAGCATCCCCCTCTTCCTCAATCTCAGTCACCTGGGCGTTCACTGCCCATCTCCCTATTCTCTCAGCTCAGTCACCCTGGGCGTTCTGCGTGCTCCTCTATGTCAACTCAGTCACCCTGGGCGTTCTATGCAAGCGTCCCCCTCTGTGTCAACTCAGTCACCCTGGGCGTTCTGCTAGCGTCCCCTCTATGTCAACTCAGTCACCCTGGCGTTCTCGCTGCCATCCCCTCTCTCCACTCAGTCACCCTGGCTGCTACCTGCATCCTCTATGTCAACTCAGTCCCACCTGGCGTTCTACTGTCGCATCCCCTCTATGTCAGCTCAGTCACCATGAGGCATTCTGTGAGCGTCCCTCTGTCATGCACCTCCCTTGTCCAACTCGAGTCACCCGGGCGTTCACTGTATCCCGCATCCTCTATCGCCAACTCAGTCACCCTGGCGTTCTGCTGTAGGCGTCCCCCTCTATGTCATCATCCCGGCCTTGGCCGTTCTGCTGCCGTCCCCCTCTTCCTCCAACCAGTGCACCTGGGCTTTCTACTGTAATCCCCTCTCGCCAACTCAGTCCCGGGGCGTGCTGTCGCATTCCCCCTCTATGTCCCAACTCAAGTCCCCTTTGGCGTTCTGTAGCGTCCCTCTTCCTCTCAACTCAGTCACCCTGGCGTTCTCTGTCATCGCCCTCATGTCAATCATGCACCCTGTTTGCAGTGGCGTCCCCTCTTCCTCAACTCCGGTCACCCTGGCGTGTCGCGCCTCTTCCTCAACTCCTATCTCCCGGGATTCTACTGAGCTCCTCTTCCTCAACCTCCCAAGTCACCCTGGGCTCTCACTTTATCATCCCACTCTATAGTCAACTCAGTCCTCCCTAGGCTTTCTACTGCTAGCATCCCCCTCTATGTCAACTCCAGTCACCCTGGGCGATCTGCTGGCGTCCCCCTCTATGTCAACTCAGTGCACCTGGGCGTTCTACTGCTGCCAGCATCCTCTCTGTCAACTCAGTCACCCTGGGGCGTTCTACTGTAGCGTCCCCCTCTATCCAACTCCCAGTCCACCCTGGGCGTTCTACTGTAGCATCCCCCTCTATGTCAGCTCAGTCACCTGCGGCGTTTTACTGCAGCGTCCCCCTATGTCGCTCGGTCACCTGGGCGTTCTACGCCAGCATCCCCATCTATATCAGCTCAATCACCTGGGCGTCTGCTGCCAAGCGTCCCACTCTTGTCACCTCAGTCACCCTGCGGACCTTCTAGTGCAGCGTCCCCCTGCATGTCATCAGTCACACCCTGGGCGTTCTACTGCTGTCGCGCCTCTGTAACACTCAATCACCCTAAGGCGTTCTACTGTATCCTCCCTCTATGTCCAACTCATCAGCTACTCGGGCGTTCTACTGTGGCGTCCCCCTCTGTGCCAACTCAGTCTCCCTGGGCGTTCTACTGCGGCGTCCCCCTATGTGTCAACTCAGTCCGCTTGGCGTCTGCTCTCTCTGTCAACTCAGTCACCTTGTGGCGTTCTATAGCATCCCCCTCTATGTCAACTCGAGTCACCTGGCGTTCCTTGTAGCGTCCCCCCCTCTGTCAGCTCAATCACCCTGGGCGTTTCTACTGTGATCCCACTCTCTATCAACTCAAATCACCCTGGGCGTTCTACTGTTATGCCCCTCCCTGTGTCAGCTCAGTCACCCTGGGCGTTCTGCTGCATCCCCCTCTACGTCAACTCAGTCACCTGGGCGTTCTGCCCTGTGGCGTCCCCTCTCTGCCAACTCAGTCCACTGGGCGTTTACTTAGCGTCCCACACTCGTCAACTCAGTCCCCTGGCGTTCTGTGTGGCGTCCCCCTCTTCCCCTCCCAACTCAAGTCACCTGGCGTTCTGCTGTAGCGTCCCCCTCTATATCCAACTCAGTCACCCTGGCAGTTCTGCCAGCATCACCCCCTCTATGTCAACTCAGTCACCCTAGGCATTCTACTGTCATCCCCTCTGTGTCAGCTCAGTCACCCTGGGGGTTCTGCTGTGGTTTCCCCCTCTCTGTCAACTCAGTCACCCGGGATAAGACACAGCTAGAACCCACAACTGAGTGTTTGCTTACATAGAACCCACAACTGATGTTTGTATAGTACACATGAGCAAATACCAGTTGACAGTTTTTAAGTCTGAGAGAGTGAGAATATAGTGAGCTTCGCGAATATTCCCACCCTTAGCATTTTCCTATTTTTGTTGCCTTACAACCTGGAATTAAAATGGATATTTACGGGGTTTTATTCGCTGATTTTACAACATGCCTACCTACTTTGAAGGTGCAAAAATATGTTTTATTGTGAAACTAAACTCGACAAACAAAAACAGAAAACATGGTACGTGCACAACTATTCAACCCAGGTACCTTCTTCCATATGTTTGTGGAGTCACCCACATACCTTTTTAGGCGTACACCAAACGTGTTTGCTTGCCTTTCTTTAGCAGTAGCTTTTTTCTAGCCCTCTTCCGTAGGCCCAGCTCTGTGGAGTGTCTCGGCTTAAAAGTATTCCTTGGACAGATACTCAATCTCCAGCTGTGGAGCTTTACAGCTTCTTAGGTTATCTTTGGTCTCTTTATTGCCTCTCTAATTAATGCACCCTCTTACGCCTGGTCTAGGTGAGTTTTGGTGGGCGGGCCCTCTACTCCTGCAGTTTTGTTGTGGTACCATATTCTTTCCCATTTTTAAATTATGAATTAAAATTGCTCCATTAGTCTTCAAGTTTATATGTTTATAACCCAACCCACTTCTATAGCTTCTCACAACTTTATCCTACCTGTTTGAAACTCCTTAGTCTTCGTGGTGCCGCTTGCTTAAGTGGTGCCTTGCTTGTAGTGGTGTTACGGGCTCTAGGAGATGCTTTCAGGAACAGGTTCTTATCTAACTGAGATCATGTGACTGATCATGTGACACTTAAAATAAAGTCCACCTGTGTGCAATCCCAACTAATTATGTGACTTCACAGAAATGGTAGTTGTTACCAAAGATCTTATTTAGGAGCTTCACAGCTAAAGGGAGTGAGTCCATATGCTTACTGCACATTCCGTTCTTTTTTTTTTAGAATTTCTTCAAACAATTATTTATTATCTTTTTCATTTCACTTCACCAATTTGGACTATTTCATGTTATGTCATTATGAAATCCAAACTAAAAATCAATTTCTGAAATTACAGGTTGTAATGCACAAACAGGAAAAACGCCAAGGGGATGAATGACTTTTGCAACTATATCCCCGCCTCAATCTTCTTCTTCTTCTGCTTCTTCTCGCTTCCTCCTCATCCTCTGTCTCTTCTGAGAGGATGAGTCTCATCCTCAGGCTCAGAGTGTTCCTGGAGAGAGGGGAAAGCAAGAGCAGAAAGATCGGTTCTTTTCTTCTCCTCTGCTGATCACAGTTAGTAGTAGAGACCTGGACTAGTGTCCCAGTTGGAGTGGTGAAGTGCTTGACCATTAATACAAGGAGAGTGTGGGGAAGTAAAATTGTGTGGTGTGATGTGATAGGAGTGGTGGGTGCGGTGTGGTGGGGTGTGATAGGGTGGGAGTGCGAGGTGAGTGAGGGTGTGATGTGGTGGGTTGTGGTAGGGTGGGGTGTGGTGGGAGTTAGGTTTGTGGTGGGAGTGGAAGTTGTGGTGTGATGTGGTTAGTGTTGTGATAGCTTGTGGTGGGGTGGGTTGTGGTGGGATGTGGTGAGGGTGTGGTGTGGTGGGTGGGGTGTGATGTGATGTGGTGGGGGGTGGGGTAGGGTGCTAATGTGGTGGGGGTGGGGTGGGGTGTGAGTGGGGTGAGGGTGAGGGTGTGATGTGGTAGAGTGTGATGTGGTGGGAGTGTGATAGGGAGTGGGAGTGGGGTGGGGTAGGGGTGTGACATGTGGTGGGGTGGGGTGGGTGGGAGTGGGGTCTGGTGTGAGTGGGGTGGGGTGTGGTGTTAGTGGGATGGGGTGTGATGTGGTAGGGGGATGATAATAGTGGGGTGTATATTGGGTAGGGAGTGGAATGTGGGAGTGGGTGTGATGTGGTAAGGTAGTGATGTGGTAGGGTGATGTAGGGGGGTGGGGTAGAGTGTGGGGTAGTAGATTGTGAGTGAGGTGAGCAGGTGGAGGTGGTGGTATCGGTGGGCTGAGGTTGTACTGATGAGAATTATTGTGATAGGTTGTGGTAGGTGGGTTGTAGTGTGGTAGGGTTGTGGTGGGGTGGGGTGTGTTGATGAAAGGTGAGAGTTGTAGTGTAGTGGGTTTTGGTGGTAAAGTGGGTTGTGGTAAGGGGTAAAGGTTGTAGTGGAGGTAGGGTGGGGTAATAGTGTAAGTGGAGTTGTGGTGTGTAGAGTGTGGAAGGAGTGCATTGCGATGGTGGAGTTGTGGTGTGGTGGAAATTTATGGTTAGGAGTGGGTTGTGGTGGGGTGGGTTGTGGTGGGGTGGGGTGGGGTTTGTGGTAACAGGAGTGGAATTGTAGTGTGGTGGGAGTGTGATAGGGTGTGTTGTGATAGGTGGGGTGGGAGTGGGGGTGTAGTTGTGGTAGGGTGTGATGTGAGTGGGGTGATGTGATGTGGTAAGGGTGGGGTGGGGTGTGGTGTGGTGGGGTGTGATGTGGTGGGGGTGGGGGGTGGGGTGGGTTTGTGGTGGGGATTGGGTTGTGATGGGGTGTGTTGTTGATGGGGTTGTGAGTACTGGGTGGGTTGTGGTGTGGTGGGTTGTGGTGGGTGGGTTGTGTCGGGGTGGGTTTGTGGTGTGGTGGCGGGTGTGGTGGGGTGTGTTGTGATGGGGTGGGTTGTGGTGTGGTGGGTTGTGGTGGGAGTGGGTTGTGGTGGGGTGGGGTGGGTTGTGGTGGGGGTAGGGTTTGTGGAGTGGTGGGGTGTGATGGGGTGTGTTGGTGATGGGAGTGGGGTGGGGGTGTGATGTAGTGGGTTTAGGGGTGGGGTGGGTTGTGGTGGGGTGTGGTGGGTGGTGGGGTGTGGTGCCGGGGTGCGATGTGGTGGGGTGGGGTGTGGTGGGGTGGGGTGTGGTGTGGTGGGGTGTGTGGTGGGGTGTGGTGGGGTGTGAGTGGGGTGGGTTGTGGTGGGGTGGGGTGGGGGTGTGAGTGGGGTGGGGTGTGGTGGGGGTGTGATGTGGTGGGGTGGGGTGGGGGTGTGGTGGGTTGTGGTGTGGTGTAGTGGAGTTTGTGGTAGGAGTGGAGTTGTGGTGGGGTGGGTTGTGGTGTGATGTGGTGTGTTGTGATGGCTTGTGGTGGGGTGTTATGCTGATGGGGTTGTGATGGGGTGGGGGTGGGGTGGGGTGGTGGGTTTGTGGAGTTGTGAGTGGGTGGGTGGGTTGTGGTAGAGGTGGGTTTGTGGTGGGGTGGGTTTGTGGTGTGTTGTGATGGGTTGTGGTGGGAGTGGGTTGTGGTGTGGTGGGAGTGGGTTGTGGTGAGAGTGGGGTTGTGTGTGTTGGGTTGGTTGTGATAAGTTGGGTTATGTTGTGGTGAGTGTGATGGGGTGTGTTGTGATAGGGTTGGGTTGTGGTGGGAGTGGGTTGTGGTGGGAGTGGGTTTGTGGTGGGAATTAGGGTGGGTTGTGGTGGGTTTGTGTTGTGATGGGGTGGGGTGGGGTGGGGTTGTGGTGGGAGGTGGGTTGGATGGTGTGGTACAGAGGGTGGGTTTGTGGTGGGTTGTGGTGGGGTGGGGGTGGGGTGGGAGGTGGGTTGGTGGTGGGATTGGGGTGGGGTGGGGTGGGGGTGGGGGGGGGGGGGGGTGGGGTGTGATGTGGTGGGAGTGGGGTGGGGTGTGGAGTGGGGGTGGGGAGGTGGGGTGTGTTGTGATGTGGTGGGGTGTGGTGGGGTGTGATGTGAGTGGGGTGGGGGTGTGGTGGGGTGTGGTGGGGTGGGGTGGGGGTGTGGTGGGAAGGTGGGGGTGGGGTGGGGTCGGGGTGTGTATGTGGTGGGGTGGGGAATTGCGGGTGTGGTAGAGGTGGGGTGGGGTGGGTGGGTGGGGTTAGGAGTGGGGTGGGGAGTGTGGTGGGGGTGGGGTGTGATGTGGTCAGGGGTGAGGGTGTGGTGTGGTGGGGTGGGGGGGGGGGGGGTGGGGTGTGGTGGGGTGGGGTGTGATGTGGTGTGAGTGGGGGTGTGGTAGGGGTGGGGTGTGATGTGGTGGGGGGGGGTGGGGTGTGGTGGAGTTGGGGTAGGGGTGGGAGTGAGGGTGGGGTGGTGGGTGTGTTGTGGTGAGTGTGTGTGGGGTGTGGGTGGGGGTGTGGTGTGATGTGGTGGGGTGTGGTGGGGTGGGGTGCAGGGTGGGGAGTGGGGCGTGGTGTGATGTGGGATGGTGGGGTGTGGTGGGGGTGTGGTGGGGGTAGGAGGTGGGGTGGGAGTGGGGTGTGTTGTGATGTGGTGGGGTGTGGTGGGGGTGTGGTGGGGTGTGGTGGGGTGGGGTGTGGTGGGGTGTGATGTGGTTTGGTGTGATGTGATGAAAAATGATAGGGAGTGGTGAAAGTGATGGTGTGTTGTACCTCCTCTTCCCTCTAGTCCCTGTGAGTTTCAGCTGTGGTTCAGGCCGGTTCTGGCTTGGCACTTCCAGTGCTCCAGGAACATCCTGTTAACTACACACACACACACACACACACACACACACACACACACAGCCATGACTACTGGTCCACCAACACTGCAGACTTGAAACCTAACCTCAGACAAGTTTTTTGTGGTGCACAGCGTGGTTATAATTATCTCTCCATTTCCTTCCCCCGAGGCCTACTGAGACTAATAGTGTCCCCATAGACACTTCCCCAGAGGTTTGACAGACCGGGCTGGCTGATGGACAGGAGGGGCGGTAGTACATAGACCTGGCCCCACAGACGGGGCTGGACAGACGGGCTGGCTGGCTGATGGACAGGAGGGGCGTATATCACAGACCTGGCCCCCCACAGACGGGCTGACGACGGGCTGGCTGATAGACAGGAGGGGCGGTAATACATAGACCTGGCCCCCCACAGACGGGCTGACAGACGGCTGGCTGATGGACAGAAGGGCGTATGATAGACCCTGGCCCCCCCACAGACGGCTGACAAATCGGCTGGCTGTATGACAGAGGGGCGGTATACAGGACTGGCCCCCCACAGACGGGCTGACAGAGCGGCTGGCTGGCTGATGGACAGGCGGTAAAGTAGACTGGGCCCCACAGCGGGCTGACAGGCAGGCTGGCTGGCTGATGGACAGGAGGGGGCGTACACATAGACCTGGCCCCCACAGACGGGCTGACAGAGCGGCTGGCTGGCTGAATAGACAGGAAGAGGGGCGGTAATACATAGACCTGGCCCCCAAAGACGGGCTGACAGGCTAGTGGCTGATGGACAGGAGGGTGTAATACATAGACCTGGCCCCCACAGACGGGCTGACAGGCGGGCTGGCTGATGACAGGAGGCGTATACATGCAACCTGGCCCTCACAGGCGGGGCTGACAGACGGGCTGGCTGACGACAGGAGGCGGTATACGCCTGGCCCCCACAGACGGGCTGAAGCGGGCTGGCTGGCTGATGGACAGGGGGTGGCAAGACATGAGACCTGGCCCCCACAGACGCGGGCTGACAGGCGGGCTGGCTGATGGACAGGAGGCGTAATACATAGACCTGGCCCCCACAGACGGGCTGACAGACGGCTGGCTGATGGACAGGAGGCGTGTACATAGAGCCTGGCCCCACAGACGGGCTGACAGACATACTGGCTGATGGACGAGGCGTAACAGGTAATAAAACATAGGACATGGAGATGAGAAGTATTAAGAGGTAATAGAATGTTAATACATGCCCCAGAGGGACATGGAGATGGGGTATTAAGAGGTAATAGAATGTTAATACATACCCCAGAGGGACATGGAGATGGGGTATTAAGGGGTAATAGAATGTTAATACACACCCCAGAGGGACATGGAGATGGGGTATTAAGGGTAATAGAATGTTAATACATACCCCAGAGGACACGGAGATGGGGGGTATTAAGAAGAGGTAATAGAATGTTAATACATACCCAGGGACATGGGAGATAGGGGTATTAAGAGTAGTAGAGGTAATAGAATGTTAATACATACCCCAGAGGACATGGAGATGGGGCGTATTAAGGGGTAATAGAATGTTAATGCATACCCCAGAGGACATGGAGATGGGGGTATTAAGGTAATAGAATGTTAATGCATACCCCAGAGGGACATGGAGGATGGGGAGAATTAAGAGGTAATAGAATGTTAATACATACCCCCAGAGGACATGGAGATGGGGTAATAAGAGGTAGTAAGAGGTAATAGAATGTTAATACATACCCCAGAGGACATGGAGATAGGGGATTATTAGAGGTAATAGAATGTTAATACATACCCCAGAGGACATGGAGATGGGGGTAGTAAGGGGTAATAGAATGTTAATACATACCCCAGAGGACATGGAGATGGGGGTATTAAGGGTAATAGAATGTTACATACCCCCAGAGGACGAGATGGGGGTATTAAGAGGTAATGAGAATGTTAATACATAACCCGAGACATGGAGATGGGAGTATTAAGAGGTAGTAAGGGGTAATAGAATGTTAATACATACCCCAGAGGGACTTGGAGATGGGGGTATTAAGAGGTAGTAAGAGGTAATAGAATGTTAATACATACCCCAGAGGGACATGGAGATGGGGGTATTAAGGGGTAATAGAATGTTAATGCATACCCCAGAGGGACATGGAGATGGGGGTATTAAGAGGTAATAGAATGTTAATACATACCCCAGAGGGACATGGAGATGGGGGGTATTAAGGGGTAATAGAATGTTAATACATACCCCAGAGACATGGAGATGGGGGTATTAGAGGTAGTAAGGGGTAATAGAATTTAATACATACCCCAGAGGGACATGGAGATGGGTATTAAGAGGTAATAGAATGTTAATACATACCCCAGAGGGACATGGAGATGGGGGTATTAGGAGGTAATAGAATGTTAATACAACCAGAGGACATGGAGATGGGGGTATTAAGAGGTAATAGAATGTTAATACATACCCCAGAGGACATGGAGATGGGGGTATTAAGGGGTAATAGAATGTTAATGCACATCCCCAGAGGGACATGGAGATGGGGTATTAAGAGGTAATAGAATGTTAATACATAACCCAGAGGACATGGAGATGGGGGTATTAAGGGGGTAATAGAATGTTAATGCATACCCAGAGGACATGGAGATGGGTATTAAGAGTAATAGAATGTTAACACATACAGAGGGACATGAAGATGGGGGTATTAAGAGGTAATAGAATGTTAATACATACCCCAGAGGACATGGAGGATGGGGTATTAAGAGGTAGTAAGGTAATAGAATGTTAATACATACCCCAGAGGACAAGGAGATGGGGGTATTAAGAGGTAGTAGGTAATAGAATGTTAATACATACCCCAGAGGACATGGAGATGGGTATTAAGAGGTGTAAGGGGTAATAGAATGTTAATACATACCCCAGAGGACATGGAGATGGGGGGTATTAAGAGGTAATAGAATGTTAATACATACCCCAGAGACATGGAGATAGGGGTATTAAGAGGTAGTAAGGGGTCAATAGAATTGTTAATACACCCCAGAGAGACATGGAGATGGGGTATTAGAGGTAATAGAATGTTAATACATACCCCAGAGGACATGGAGATGGGGTATTAAGGGGTAATGAATGTTAATGCATACCCAGAGGGACATGGAGATAGGGGTATTAAGGAGTAATAGAATGTTAATACACCCCAGAGGACATGGAGATGGGGGTTTTTAAAGGGGTAATAGAATGTTAATACATACCCCAGAGGACATGGAGATGGGGTATTAAGGAGGTAATAGAATGTTACTACATACCCCAGAGGTCATGGAGATGGGGGTATTAAGGGGTAATAGAATGTTAATGATACCCCAGAGGACATGGAGATGGGGGTAAGAAAGGTAATAGAATATTAATACATACCCAGAGGGACATGAAGATAGGGGGAGAATTAAGATAGAATGTTAATACACAACCCAGAGGACATGGAGATAGGAAGTATTAAGAGGTAGTAAGGGTAATAGAATGTTAATACATACCCAGAGGGACATGGGGATGGGGGTATTAAGAGGTAGTAAGGGGTAATAGAATGTTAATACATACCCCAGAGGACATGGAGATGGGGTATTAAGAGGTAGTAAGGGGTAATAGAATGTTAATACATACCCCAGAGGGACATGGAGATGGGGGGTATTAAGAGGTAATAGAATGTTAATACATACCCCAGAGGGACATGGAGATAGGGGGTATTAAGGGTAATAGAATGTTAATACATACCCCAGAGGACATGGAGATGGGGGGTATTAAGGGGTAATAGAATGTTAATGCATACCCCAGAGGGACATGGAGATGGGGTAATAAGGAGAGTAATAGAATGTTAACATACCCCAGAGGGACATGGAGATGGGGGTATTAAGAGGTAATAGAATGTTAATATATACCCCAGAGGGACATGGAGATGGGGGTATTAAGAGTAATAGAATGTTAATACATACCCCAGAGGACATGGAGATGGGGTATTAAGAGGCAGTAAGGGTAATAGAATGTTAACACATACCCCAGAGGAGACATGAAAGAGGGGTATTAAGAGGTAATAGAATGTTAATACATACCCCAGAGGACATGGAGATGGGGAGTATTGGTAATAGAATGTTAGATACATACCCCAGAGGACATGGAGATGGGGGTATTAAGAGGTAGTAAGGGTAATAGAATGTTAATACATACCCCAGAGGGACTGGAGATGGGGGTATTAAGAGGTAGTAAGGTAATAGAATGTTAATACATACACTCAGAGGGACATGGAGATGGGGGTATTAAGAGTAGTAAGGTAATAGAATGTTAATACATACCCCAGAGGACATGGAGATTGGGTTATTAAGAGATAGATAGAATGTTAATACATACCCCAGAGGGACATGGAGATGGGGGTATTAAGGGGTAATAGAATGTTAATACATACCCCTGAGGACATGGAGATGAGGGTATTAAAGGTAGTAAGAGGTAATAGAATGTTAATACATACCCCAGAGGACATGAAGATGGGGGTATTAAGAAGTAATAGAATGTTAATACATATTCAGAGGACATGGAGATGGGGGTATTAAGGGGTAATAGAATGTTAATACATACCCCAGAGGACATGGAGATGGGGGTATTAAGAGGTAATAGAATGTTAATACACATACCCCCAGAGGACATGGAGATGGGGGTATTAAGGGGTAATGAATGTTAACGCATACCCCAGAGGGACATGGAGATGGGGTATTAAGAGGTAATAGAATGTTAATACATACCCAGAGAGACATGAGATGGGGTATTAAGAGGTAAGAGGGTAATAGAATGTTAATACATACCCCAGAGACATGGAGATCGGGGAGTACTAAGAGGTAATAGAATGTTAATACATACCCCAGAGGACATGGAGATGGGGGTATTAAGAGGTAATAGAATGTTAATACATACCCCAGAGGACATGGAGATGGGGTATTAAGGGGTAATAGAATTGTTAATACATACCCCAGAGGACATGGAGATTGGGGTATTAAGAGAGTAATAGAATGTTAATACATACCCCAGAGGGACATGGAGATGGGGGGATTAAGAGGTAGTAAGAAGGTAATAGAATGTTAATACATACCCAGAGGACATGGAGATGGGGGTATTAAGGGGTAATAGAATGTTAATACAACCCAGAGGGACATGGAGATGGGGGTATTAAGAGGTAATAGAATGTTAATACATACCCCAGAGGGACATAGAGATGGTGGTATTAAGAGGTAGTAAGGGGTAATAGAATGTTAATACATACCCCAGAGGGACATGGAGATGGGGGTATTAAGAGGTAGTAAGAGGTAATAGAATGTTAATACATACCCCAGAGGGACATGGAGATGGGGGTATTAAGAGGTAATAGAATGTTAATACATACCCCAGAGGGACATGGAGATGGGGGTATTAAGAGGTAGTAAGGGGTAATAGAATGTTAATGCATACCCCAGAGGGACATGGAGATGGGGGTATTAAGAGGTAATAGAATGTTAATACATACCCCAGAGGGACATGGAGATGGGGGTATTAAGAGGTAGTAAGGGGTAATAGAATGTTAATACATACCCCAGAGGGACATGGAGATGGGGGTATTAAGAGGGTAATAGAATGTTATACATACCCCAGAGGGACATGGAGATGGGGTATTAAGAGGTAATAGAATGTTATACCCCAGAGGACAAGATGGAGGGTATTAAGCAATAGAATGTTAATACATACCCCAGAGGACATGGAGATGGGGGTATTAAGAAGGTAGTAGTAATAGAATGTTAATACATACCCCAGAGGACATGGAGATGGGGGTATTAAGAGGTAATAGAATGTTAATACATACCCCAGAGGGACATGGAGATGGTGGTATTAAGAGGTAGTAAGGGGTAATAGAATGTTAATACCATACCCCAGAGGACATGGAGATGGGGGGTATTAAGAGGTAGAAGGGGTAATAGAATGTTAATGCATACCCCAGAGGGACATGGAGATGGGGGGTATTAAGAGGTAATAGAATGTTAATACATACCCCAGAGGGACATGGAGATGGGGGTATTAAGAGGTAGTAGTAATAGAATGTTAATACATACCCCAGAGGGACATGGAGATGGGGGGTATTAAGAGGTAATAGAATGTTAACAGCATACCCCAGAGGACATGGAGATGGGGGTATTAAGAGGGGTAATAGAATGTTAATACATACCCCCAGAGGACATGGAGATGGGGGTATTAAGAGGTAGTAAGGGGTAATAGAATGTTAATGCATACCCCAGAGGGACATGGAGATGGGGGTATTAAGAGGTAATAGAATGTTAATACATACCCCAGAGGGACATAGAGATGGTGGTATTAAGAGGTAGTAAGGGGTAATAGAATGTTAATACATACCCCAGAGGGACATGGAGATGGGGTATTAAGAGGGGAGGTAATAGAATGTTAACACATACCCCAGAGGACATGGAGATAGGGGGTATTAAGAGTAATAGAATGTTAATACATACCCCAGAGGGACATGGAGATGGGGTATTAGAGGGTAATAGAATGTTAATACATACCCCAGAGGGACATGGAGATGGGGGTATTAAGGGGCAATAGAATGTTAATACATACCCCAGAGGACATGGAGATGGGGGGTATTAAGAGGTAAAGGGTAATAGAATGTTAGCACATACCCCAGAGGAGTCCTCATGGGAATGTATTAAAGTGTAATAGCCAGTATCCCCAGAGGACATGGAGATGGGTATTAAAGAGGTGTAGTGTAATAGAAGTTAATACATACCCCAGAGGGACATGGAGATGGGGTATTAAGAGGTAAGGGGTAATAGAATGTTAATACATACCCCAGAGAGACATGGAGATGGGGTATTAAGAGGGTAATAGAATGTTAATACATACCCCAGAGGGACATGGAGATGGGGGTATGAGGAGTAAGGGTAATAGAATGTTAATACATACCCAGAGGGACATGGAGATGGGGTATTAAGAGGTAATAGAATGTTAATACATACCCGAGAGGACATGGAGATGGGGGTATTAAGAGAGTAATAGAATGTTAATACATACCCCCAGAGGGACATGGAGATAGGGGTATTAAGAGTGGTAATAGAATGTTAATACATACCCCAGAGGGACATGGAGATGGGGGTATTAAGAGGTAATAGAATGTTAATACATACCCCAGAGGACATGGAGATGGGGGTATTAAGGGTAATAGAATGTTAATGCATACCCCAGAGGACATGGAGATGGGGTATAAGAGGTAATAGAATGTTAATACATACCCCAAGGACATGGAGATGGGGTATTAAGGGTAATAGAATGTTAATACATACCCCGAGAGACATGGAGATGGGGTATTAAGAGGTAGTAAGGGTAATAGAATGTTAATACATACCCCAGAGAGACATGGAGATGGTATTAAGAGGTAATAGAATGTTAATACATACCCAGAGGGACATGGAGATGGGGGTATTAAGGGGTAATAGAATGTTAATACAACCCCAGAGGGACATGGAGATGGGGGTATTAAGAGGTAATAGAATGTTAATACATACCCCAGAGGGACATAGAGATGGGGGTATTAAGAGGTAATAGAATGTTAATACATACCCCAGAGAGACATGGAGATGGGGGTATTAAGAGGTAGTAAGAGGTAATAGAATGTTAATACATACCCCAGAGGGACATGGAGATGGGGGTATTAAGAGGTAGTAAGGGGTAATAGAATGTTAATACATACCCCAGAGGACATGGAGATGGGGGTATTAAGAGGGTAATAGAATGTTAATACATACCCCAGAGGGACATGGAGATGGGGGTATTAAGAGGTAATAGAATGTTAATACATACCCCAGAGGACATGGGATGGGGTATTAAGAGGTAGTAAGAGGTAATAGAATGTTAATACATACCCCAGAGGACATGGAGATAGGGGTATTAAGAGGTAGTAAGGGTAATAGAATGTTAATACATACCCCAGAGGGACATGGAGATGGGGGTATTAAGAGGTAGTTAGAATGTTAATACATACCCCAGAGAGACATGGAGATGGGGGTATTAAGAGGTAATAGAATGTTAATACATACCCCAGAGGGACATGGAGATGGGGGTATTAAGGGTAATAGAATGTTAATACATACCCCAGAGGACATGGCGATGGGGGTATTAAGGGGAGGTAATAGAATGTTAATACATACCCCAGAGGGACATGGAGATGGGGTTATTAAGAGGTAGTAAGGGGTAATAGAATGTTAATACATACCCCAGAGGGACATGGAGATGGGGGTATTAAGAGGTAGTAAGGGGTAATAGAATGTTAATACATACCCCAGAGGGACATGAAGATGGGGGTAGTAAGAGGTAATAGAATGTTAATACATACCCCAGAGGGACATGGAGATGGGGTATTAAGAGGTAGTAAGGGGTAATAGAATGTTAATACATACCCCAGAGAGACATGGAGATGGGGGTATTAAGAGGTAGTAAGGGGTAATAGAATGTTAATACATACCCCAGAGGGAGATGGAGATGGGGGTATTAAGAGGGGGTAATAGAATGTTAATACATACCCCAGAGGGACATGGAGATGGGGGTATTAAGAGGTAATAGAATGTTAATACATACCCCAGAGGACATGGAGATGGGGGTATTAAGAGGGTAATAGAATGTTAATACATACCCCAGAGGGACATGGAGATGGGGGGTATTAAGGAGGTAATAGAATGTTAATACATACCCCAGAGGGACATGGAGATGGGGGTATTAAGAGGTAGTAAGGGTAATAGAATGTTAATACATACCCCAGAGAGACATGGAGATGGGGGTATTAAGAGGGTAGGGGAATAGAATGTTAATACATACCCCAGAGGGACATGGAGATGGGGTATTAAGAGGTAGTAAGGGGTAATAGAATGTTAATACATACCCCAGAGAGACATGGAGATGGGGGTATTAAGAGGTAGTAGGGGTAATAGAATGTTAATACATACCCCAGAGAGACATGGAGATGGGGGTATTAGGGTAGTAAGGGGTAATAGAATGTTAATGCATACCCCAGAGGGACATGGAGATGGGGGTATTAAGAGGTAATAGAATGTTAATACATACCCCCAGAGGACATAGAGATGGTGGTATTAAGAGGTAGTAGGGGTAATAGAATGTTAATACATACCCCAGAGGGACATGGAGATGGGGTATTAAGAGGTAGTAAGGGGTAATAGAATGTTAATACATACCCCAGAGGGACATGGAGATGGGGGTATTAAGAGGTAATAGAATGTTAATACATACCCCAGAGGGACATGGAGATGGGGTATTAAGAGGTAGTAAGGGTAATAGAATGTTAATGCATACCCCAGAGGGACATGGAGATGGGGGTATTAAGAGGTAATAGAATGTTAATACATACCCCAGAGGGACATGGAGATGGGGGTATTAAGAGGTAGTAAGGGGTAATAGAATGTTAATACATACCCCAGAGGGACATGGAGATGGGGGTATTAAGAGAGGTAATAGAATGTTAATGCATACCCCAGAGGGACATGGAGATGGGGGTATTAAGAGGTAATAGAATGTTAATACATACCCCAGAGGGACATGGAGATGGGGGTATTAAGGGGCAATAGAATGTTAATACATACCCCAGAGGGACATGGAGATGGGGGTATTAAGAGGTAGTAAGGGGTAATAGAATGTTAATACATACCCCAGAGGGACATGGAGATGGGGGTATTAAGAGGTAATAGAATGTTAATACATACCCCAGAGGGACATAGAGATGGTGGTATTAAGAGGTAGTAAGGGGTAATAGAATGTTAATACATACCCCAGAGGGACATGGAGATGGGGGTATTAAGAGGTAGTAAGGGGTAATAGAATGTTAATGCATACCCCAGAGGGACATGGAGATGGGGGTATTAAGAGGTAATAGAATGTTAATACATACCCCAGAGGGACATGGAGATGGGGGTATTAAGAGGTAGTAAGGGGTAATAGAATGTTAATACATACCCCAGAGGGACATGGAGATGGGGGTATTAAGAGGTAATAGAATGTTAATACATACCCCAGAGGGACATGGAGATGGGGGTATTAAGAGGTAATAGAATGTTAATACATACCCCAGAGGGACATGGAGATGGGGGTATTAAGAGGTAGTAAGGGGTAATAGAATGTTAATGCATACCCCAGAGGGACATGGAGATGGGGGTATTAAGAGGTAATAGAATGTTAATACATACCCCAGAGGGACATAGAGATGGTGGTATTAAGAGGTAGTAAGGGGTAATAGAATGTTAATACATACCCCAGAGGGACATGGAGATGGGGGTATTAAGAGGTAGTAAGAGGTAATAGAATGTTAATACATACCCCAGAGGGACATGGAGATGGGGGTATTAAGAGGTAATAGAATGTTAATGCATACCCCAGAGGGACATGGAGATGGGGGTATTAAGAGGTAATAGAATGTTAATACATACCCCAGAGGGACATGGAGATGGGGGTATTAAGGGGCAATAGAATGTTAATACATACCCCAGAGGGACATGGAGATGGGGGTATTAAGAGGTAGTAAGGGGTAATAGAATGTTAATACATACCCCAGAGGGACATGGAGATGGGGGTATTAAGAGGTAATAGAATGTTAATACATACCCCAGAGGGACATGGAGATGGGGTATTAAGAGGTAGTAAGGGGTAATAGAATGTTAATACATACCCCAGAGGGACATGGAGATGGGGGTATTAAGAGGTAGTAAGGGGTAATAGAATGTTAATGCATACCCCAGAGGGACATGGAGATGGGGCTATTAAGAGGTAATAGAATGTTAATACATACCCCAGAGGGACATGGAGATGGGGGTATTAAGAGGTAGTAAGGGGTAATAGAATGTTAATACATACCCCAGAGGGACATGGAGATGGGGGTATTAAGAGGTAATAGAATGTTAATACATACCCCAGAGGGACATGGAGATGGGGGTATTAAGAGGTAATAGAATGTTAATACATACCCAGAGGACATGGAGATGGGGGTATTAAGAGGTAGTAAGGGTAATAGAATGTTAATACATACCCAGAGGGACATGGAGATGGGGGGTATTAAGAGGTAATAGAATGTTAATACATACCCCAGAGGGACATGGAGATGGGGGTATTAAGGGGTAATAGAATGTTAATGCATACCCCAGAGGGACATGGAGATGGGGGTATTAAGAGGTAATAGAATGTTAATACATACCCCAGAGGGACATGGAGATGGGGGTATTAAGGGGTAATAGAATGTTAATACATACCCCAGAGAGACATGGAGATGGGGGTATTAAGAGGTAGTAAGGGGTAATAGAATGTTAATACATACCCCAGAGAGACATGGAGATGGGGGTATTAAGAGGTAATAGAATGTTAATACATACCCCAGAGGGACATGGAGATGGGGGTATTAAGGGGTAATAGAATGTTAATGCATACCCCAGAGGGACATGGAGATGGGGGTATTAAGAGGTAATAGAATGTTAATACATACCCCAGAGGGACATAGAGATGGGGGTATTAAGGGGTAATAGAATGTTAATACATACCCCAGAGAGACATGGAGATGGGGGTATTAAGAGGTAGTAAGAGGTAATAGAATGTTAATACATACCCCAGAGGGACATGGAGATGGGGGTATTAAGAGGTAGTAAGGGGTAATAGAATGTTAATACATACCCCAGAGGGACATGGAGATGGGGGTATTAAGGGGTAATAGAATGTTAATGCATACCCCAGAGGGACATGGAGATGGGGGTATTAAGAGGTAATAGAATGTTAATACATACCCCAGAGGGACATGGAGATGGGGGTATTAAGAGGTAGTAAGAGGTAATAGAATGTTAATACATACCCCAGAGGGACATGGAGATGGGGGTATTAAGAGGTAGTAAGGGGTAATAGAATGTTAATACATACCCCAGAGGGACATGGAGATGGGGGTATTAAGAGGTAATAGAATGTTAATACATACCCCAGAGAGACATGGAGATGGGGGTATTAAGAGGTAATAGAATGTTAATACATACCCCAGAGGGACATGGAGATGGGGGTATTAAGGGGTAATAGAATGTTAATACATACCCCAGAGGGACATGGCGATGGGGGTATTAAGGGGTAATAGAATGTTAATACATACCCCAGAGGGACATGGAGATGGGGTTATTAAGAGGTAGTAAGGGGTAATAGAATGTTAATACATACCCCAGAGGGACATGGAGATGGGGGTATTAAGAGGTAGTAAGGGGTAATAGAATGTTAATACATACCCCAGAGGGACATGAAGATGGGGGTAGTAAGAGGTAATAGAATGTTAATACATACCCCAGAGGGACATGGAGATGGGGGTATTAAGAGGTAGTAAGGGGTAATAGAATGTTAATACATACCCCAGAGAGACATGGAGATGGGGGTATTAAGAGGTAGTAAGGGGTAATAGAATGTTAATACATACCCCAGAGGGACATGGAGATGGGGGTATTAAGGGGTAATAGAATGTTAATACATACCCCAGAGGGACATGGAGATGGGGGTATTAAGAGGTAATAGAATGTTAATACATACCCCAGAGGGACATGGAGATGGGGGTATTAAGAGGTAATAGAATGTTAATACATACCCCAGAGGGACATGGAGATGGGGGTATTAAGGGGTAATAGAATGTTAATACATACCCCAGAGGGACATGGAGATGGGGGTATTAAGAGGTAGTAAGGGGTAATAGAATGTTAATACATACCCCAGAGAGACATGGAGATGGGGGTATTAAGAGGTAGTAAGGGGTAATAGAATGTTAATACATACCCCAGAGAGACATGGAGATGGGGGTATTAAGAGGTAGTAAGGGGTAATAGAATGTTAATACATACCCCAGAGAGACATGGAGATGGGGGTATTAAGAGGTAGTAAGGGGTAATAGAATGTTAATACATACCCCAGAGAGACATGGAGATGGGGGTATTAAGAGGTAGTAAGGGGTAATAGAATGTTAATACATACCCCAGAGAGACATGAAGATGGCGAAGAATATGGTGGCAGGGTTGTCGAACAGGTGGGATGCCCGGGCGGTGCTACAGGCAGTGGACAGGTGCCAGTAGTCACACACTCCATCACATAGAGGGCACATGGTGAAGTTCCGCTGCTTATCACACATCTCCAGGCTGCACACACACAGACACACAGGGGGCACATGGTGAAGTCCTGCTGCTTATCACACATCTCCAGGCTGCACACACACAGTCACATTTTTCTAAGCATCTTTCTCAACAACAAAAAAAAATAGGTAATTTCTTTATGTGGTGACCCCACTGCAATTCCCCCGTGACCCCACTAGGGGTCCCGACCCCGACCTGGAATACCACTGTTCTAGAGAGACACCTGGGGACTCATTTATAACCGTTGCGTAAGTTTAACACTAATTATCTGCGTGAACCATTTCTGAAAAGACTGTTCATTCACAAACATACTGATACTTCTAAACTTGGCGCACACCGTACATACCCATGTTTCCTGGTATAAAACCAGACCTGTCTTCAAACTGCGCACGCGTGAACAGACATAATTCAGCCTGAAAAACCCCCATCAGTCACCTTTTATGGTAACAATAACGCCCTTATTTGCTGTATACTTTGGAAGTTTTGGAAATAGTTCAAGACAGTCTCTAAAGGAAATAGCAATAGCGAACTTGATCAAATGCCTTTGGAGGCGTTGGCAGAATGTTTTATTTTGCAGTGACATTCTGACCGTTTCTGAAAGACAAAAACAATTGTAAATTGTTGTGTACCTGTAAACAGATCATTTGAATGCAATAATGCTTTGCATTCACTTTTTCCCGAACCTAAATATCTGCGAATTCTGAAACATTGTCTATTCACAAAGAAAAGACAACTACAGCAGACCTACATCCAGTGGTATTCTACACGTCAATACAAAAGATCAACTGTCTCTTCACCTATTCAGTTTTGTTGTGTTATAAACCACGCTCCCGGTCAGATGAAATTACTTGAAATTATAGGCCTAATAACCAATTTAATAGGCCAAATTAAATGACATGTGTATGTCTCCTGAGTGGCGCAGTGGTCTAAGGCACTGCATCGCAGTGCTAACTGTGCCACTAGAGATCCTGGTTCGAATCCAGGCTCTGTCGCAGCCGGCCGCGACCGGGAGACTCATGGGCGGCGCACAATTGGCCCAGCGTCGTCCAGGGTAGGGGAGGGAATGGCCGGCAGGGATGTAGCTCAGTTGATAGAGCATGGCGTTTGCAACGCCAGGGTTGTGGGTTCAATTCCCACAGGGGGCCAGTATAAAAAAAAATAATATGTAAGTCGCTCTGGATAAGAGCGTCTGCTAAATGACTAAAATGTAAATGTAAAATGTAATGTTCATTTGTTCTATGGCTACTTCCGAATATGAACTCATCAGCACCAGAAAAGGTGTAGAATTGATTCAGCAATGGTTATGATATACAGTACCAGTTTAAAGTTTGGACACCTACTCATTCAAGAGTTTTTCCTTTATTTTTACTATTGTTTCCATTGTAGAATAATAGTGAAGACATCAGAACTATGAAATAACACATATGGAATCATGTAGTAACCAACAAAGTGTTAAACAAATCAAAATATATTTTATATTTGAGACCCTTCAAATAGCCACCCTTTGCCTTGATGACAGCTTTGCGCACTCTTGGCATTATCTCAACCAGCTTCATGAGGTAGTCACCTGGAATGCATTTCAATTAACATGTGTGCCTTCTTAAAAGTTAATGTGTGGAATGTCTTTCCTTCTTAATGCATTTGAGCCAATCAGTTGTGTTGTGGCAAGGTAGATAGCCCTATTTGGTAAAATACCAAGTCCATATTATGGCAAGAACAGCTCAAATAAGCAGAGAGAAACGACAGTCCATCATTACTTTAAGACATGAAGGTCAGTCAATACGGAACATTTCAAGAACTTTGAAAGTTTCTTCAAGTGCAGTCGCAAAAACCATCAAGCTCTATGATGAAACTGGCTCTCATGAGGACCGCCATAGGAATGGAAGACCCAGATTTACCTCTGCTGCAGAGGATAAGTTCATTAGAGTTACCAGCCTCAGAAATTGCAGCCCAAATAAATGCTTCAGAGTTCAAGTCACAGACACATTTCAACATCAACTGTCAGAGGGGACTGTGTGAATCAGGCCTTCATGGTCGAATTGCTGCAAATAAACCACTACTAAAGGACACCAATAAGAATAAGAGACCTGCTTGGGCCAAGAAACACGAGCAATGGACATTAGACCAGTGGAAATCTGTCCTTTGGTCTGGAGTCCAAATTGGAGATTTTTGGCTCCAACCGACGTGTCTTTCTGAGACGCGGTGTGGGTGAACGGATGATCTCCGCATGTGTAGTTCCCACCGTAAAGCATGGAGGAGGAGGTGTTATGGTGTAGGGGTGCTTTGCTGGTGACACGGTCTGTGATTTACTTAGAATTGAAGGCACACTTAACCAGCATGGCTACCACAGCATTCTGCAGCGATACGCCATCCCATCTGGTTTGGGCTTAGTGGGACTATCATTTGTTTTTCAACAGGACAATGACCCAACACACCTCCAGGCTGTGTAAGGGCTATTTTACCAAGAAGGAGATTGATGGAGTGCTGCATCAGAGGACCTGGCCTCCACAATTCCCCGACTTGAAACCAACTGAGTGAAGGAAAAGCAGCCAACAAGTGCTCAGCATATGTGGGAACTCCTTCAACACTGAAAAACATTCCAGGTGAAGCTGGTTGAGAGAATGCCAAGCTGTCATCAAGGCAAAGGGTGGCTATTTAAAGAATCTCAAATATAAAATATATTTTGATTTGTTTAACACTTTTTTGGTTACTACATGATTCCATATGTGTTATTTCATAGTTTTGATGTCTTCACTGTTATTCTACCATGTAGAAAATAGTAAAAATAAAGAAAAACCCTAGAATGAGTAGCTGTGTCCAAACTTGACTGGTACTGTATATATACTATATTTCTACATGAAATATTGTCTACTTGAGAAATGTTACATTACAGTATTCAGACGTCGCCTACAAACGTCGATGGAAAAGGTGAACCGTCTGTTCTACCGTTAAAACCCTTTAGAACCCATAGCGGCCGTCAACGGCCTTGTTTTTCTAACGATAGCATCTGTGTCAATATCGCTAAATGAACTCGCTAACAACCTGTTGTCGTATTTGCGTGGCTGTTGTAATCAACCGGAAACCGGAAACAGGGTGTGCCGTCAATCTGGAAAATTGTCAGATCAGATCAAATGGAGTAAAATTCCAGAAACAGCTTCTCTTTTTACTACGGTGAAGTGGGTCCATTTAAATGAGAGATGGGATGAACGGTAGACTATCCTACCTTGTTGTAGGGCCTATTGCGAGAGTAACCTAGGAAACCATCACAGTCAGAAAAGGTGAGGAATTTATTCTGCAACGAACACGGAACTGAAATAAATAATAGGAAATATGCCTCTAATTATTTTAGAACGCAAAGATAAAATAGATTCTCTCTTCTCACTAATGGCAAATTATATCATCTTATTATATTTAGCTGTTCTGAATAAGTCAACATTTAACTTATGCCTGAAAACTGGCGCATGCATGTTTTGAGGGCATATGTTGTGCGAACACAACGTTCCTAAATGAGGCCCCAGGGGCTCTCCTGTTCAGGTGTTCTTTCCAGTCTGACAATGTTCCTCCCACACACATACACGACTAGAGTGGGTACCTGGCATGGACCTGGTCTGGGTGTGTGTGTGTGTGTATGAGAGTGTGTCTGTGTGTGTGTGTGTGAGAGTGTGTGCGCGTGAGATGTGTGTGTGTGTGTGTGTGTGTGTGTGTGTGTGTGTGTGTGTGTGTGTGTGTGTGTGTGCGTGAGAGTGTGTGTGTGTGTGTGTGTGCGTGAGAGTGTGTGTGTGTGAGAGTGTGTGTGTGTGTGTGTGTGTACCTGGGTACGTTCATGTCTACAGTGTAACAGCCATAGCAGAAGACGATAATCCCAACCAGAGAGGCTGGTATGAGCAGCTGAGTGTAGACGCCCAGCCAGGCAAAGTACAGACCGATCTTCTCCCCAAAGTACTTCCTGTAAGGCAGAGGTCATCAGCAGACAGATGTGTGATCATTATTATAATACAACATTGTAATGTACTGGTATTAGGGTTTGGGTTCACTGGGTAATAATGATCGATGATAATGTAGTAATAATGTACTAATGTTGGTAACTAATGATAGGGCGGCAGGTAGCCTAGCGATTAAGAGCGTTGGGCCAGTAACCGAAAGGTCGCTAGTTCGAATCCCTGAGCCGACTAGGTGAACAATCGGCCGATGTACCCATGAGTAAGGTACTTAACCCTAATTGCTCCTGTAAATTATGATATGTAATGTAGTAATAATGTAGTAATGCTGGTATCTAATGATAATGCTATGTAGTAATAATGTAGTACTGTTGGCACCTGATAATGTAATGTAGTAATAATGCAATGTTGATACCTGATGATAATGTAATGTTATAATCATGTAGTAATGTTGATACCTGATGGTAACGTAATGTAGTAATGATGTAGTAGTGTTGGTATATAATGACAATGCAATGTGGTAATGTCAGTACCTGATGATAATGCAACGTGGTAATAATGTTGTAACCGTGGTACCTAATAATGTAATATAGTAATATTGGTAATATTGGTACCTGATGATAATGTAATGTAGTAATAATGCAGTTAACTAATAATAATGCAGTAATGGTGGCACCCGGTAATGTATGGCGTAATAATGTAGTAATGTGTGTACCTGATGATAATGTAACCTGGTGATAATGTAGTAATTGTGGTACCCAATGATAATGTAATGTATACTGAACAGAAAATATAAACGCAACATGTAAAGTGTTGGTCCCATGTTTCATGAGCTGAAATAAAAGATCCCAGAAATGTTCCATACCCACCAAAAGCTTATTTCTCTACAGTTTTGTGGACAAATTTGTTTACATCCCTGTTAGTGATCATTTCTCCTTTGCCAAGATAATCCATCTACCTGACAGGTGTGGCCTATCAAGAAGCTGATTAAACAGCATTATCATTACACAGGTGCACCTTGTGCTGGGGACAATAAAAGGCCACTCTAAAATGTGCAGTTTTGTCACACAACACAATGCCACAGATGTCTCAAGTTTTTAAGGAGTGTGTAATTGGCATGCGGACTACAGAAATGTCCAACAGAGCTGTTGCCATAGAATTTAATGTTAATTTCTCCATCACAAGCCTATATGTCATTTTAGAGAATTTGGCAGTACGTCCAACCGGCCTCAAAACCGCAGACCACGTGTAACCACGCCAGCCCAGGACCTCCACATCCGGCTTCTACACCTGCGGAGTCGTCTGAGACCGACCACCTGGACAGCTGATGAAACTGTGGGTTTGCACAACCGAAGAATTTCTGCACAAACTGTCAGAAACCGTCTCAGGGAAGCTCATCTGCGTGCTCGTCGTCCTCACCAGGGTCTTTACCTGACTGCAGTTTGGCGTCGTAACCGACTTCAGTGGGCAAATGCTCACCTTTGACGGCCACTGGCACGTAGGAGAAGTGTGCTCTTCACGGATGTATCCCGATTTCAACTGTACCGAGCAGATGGCAGACAGCGTGTATGGCGTCGTGTGGGTGAGCGGTTTGCTGATGTCAAAGTTGTGAACAGAGTGGCCCATGGCGGCGGCGGGGTTATGGTATGGGCAGGCATGAGATACGGACAGCAAACAATTGCACAATGGCAATTTGAATGCACAGAGATACCGTGACGAGGTCATGAGGCCCATTGTCGTGCCATTCATCCGCCACCAGCACCTCATGTTTCAGCGTGATAATGCACGGCTCCATGTCGCAAGGATCTGGACACAATTCCTGGAAGCTGAAAATGTCCCAGTTCTTCCATGGCCTGCATACTCACCAGACATGTCACCCATTGAGCATGTTTGGGATGCTCTGGATCGACGTGTACGACAGCGTGTTCCAGTTCCCGCCAATATCCAGCAACTTGGCACAGCCATTGAAGAGGAGTGGGACAACATTCCACAGGCCACAGTCAACAGCCTGATCAACTCTATGCGAAGGAGATGTGTCACGCTGCATGAGGCAAATGGTGGTCACACCAGATACTGACTGGTTGTCTAAACCACGCCCCCAAATTATCTTTTTTTTTTAGGAATCTGTGACCAACAGATGCATATCTGTATTCCCAGTCATGTGAAATCCATAGATTAGGGCCTAATTAATTTATTTCAATTGACTCATTTCCTTATATGAACTGTAACTCAGTAAAATCTTTGAAATTGTTGAATGTTGCATTTATATTTTTGTTCAGTGTAGTTATGTGGTCATGTTGGCACCTGATGATAATGTAATGTCATAATAATGTAGCAATGTTGGCACCTGATTATAATGTAATGCAATAATAATGTAATAATGTTGGTACCTGATGATAATGTAGTGCAATGATAATTATGCAGTAACGTTTGTACCTGATGATAATGTAATGTGATAATAATGTAATAATGTTGGTACCTGATGACAATGTACTAAAATAACAAGGTAGTAATGTTGGTACCTGATGATAATGTAATATAGTAATAAAGTAGGTACCTGATGAGGTCCACAGGTTGGAATTTGTAGAAGGCTCCATATCTGGCCCACTCATCATGGAGCAGCTTAAACAGAACAGACATCAGAGTAGAGTTCAGAACAGACATCAGAGTAGAGTTCAGAACAGACATCAGAGTAGAGTTCAGAACAGACATCAGAGTAGAGTTCAGAACAGACATCAGAGTAGAGTTCAGAACAGACATCAGAGTAGAGTACAGAACAGACATCAGAGTAGAGTTCAGAACAGACATCAGAGTAGAGTTCAGAACAGACATCAGAGTAGAGTTCAGAACAGACATCAGAGTAGAGTTCAGAACAGACATCAGAGTAGAGTTCAGAACAGTAGGACACAGTAGAGTCCAGTAGAATACAGTAGAGCACAGTAGAATACAGTAGAATACAGTAGAGTCCAGTAGAGTCCAGTAGAGTCCAGTAGAGTCCAGTAAAATACAGTAGAGTCCAGTAGAGTCCAGTAGAATACAGTAGAGTCCAGTAGAGTCCTGTAGAATACAGTAGAGTCCAGTAGAGTCCAGTAATATACAGTAGAGTCCAGTAGAGTCCAGTAGAGTCCAGTAGAGTCCAGTAGAGTCCAGTAGAGTCCAGTAGAATACAGTAGAGTCCAGTAGAGTCCAGCAGAATACAGTAGAATACAGTAGTGTGAAGTAGAATACAGTAGAGTCCAGTAGTGTACAGTAGAATACAGTAGAATACAGTAGAGTCCAGTAGAGTCCAGTAGAATACAGTAGAGTCCAGTAGAGTCCAGTAGAGTCCAGTAGGACACCGTAGAATACAGTAGAGTCCAGTAGAGTCCAGTAGGACACAGTAGAATACAGTAGAGTCCAGTAGGACACCGTAGAATACAGTAGAGTTCAGTAGAGTCCAGTAGGACACCGTAGAATACAGTAGAGTCCAGTAGGAAACCGTAGAATACAGTAGAGTCCAGTAGATTCCAGTAGAGTCCAGTAGAGTCCAGTAGGACACCGTAGAATACAGTAGAGTCCAGTAGGACACCGTAGAGTCCAGTAGAGTCCAGTAGAGTCCAGTAGAGTCCATTAGGACACCGTAGAATACAGTAGTGTACAGTAGAGTCCAGTAGAGTCCAGTAGAGTCCATCAGGGGTTCCCAAACGTTTTTGCTTCATGACCCACCAATTAAGGTGTCTTGAGTCGCGACCCACCAATTGGTGTCGTGAGTCGCGACCCACCAATTGAGGTGTCGTGAGTCGTGACCCACCATAACGGTTGAGCGTGAAAAAACATACACAGATCACAGAATAAGTACAAAATATCTTGTCAGCGGAGAGAAAATGTTGCTGTTTTAAAGCTAAATCCTGCGACCCACCTGGTCCCCTGCCGTGACCCACAAGTGGGTCCCGATCCACATTTTGGGAACCTGTCACGGATTCTGCCGAGGCTCCCCTCCTCCTTGCTCGGGCAGGCTTCGGCGTTCGTCGTCACGGAATACTAGCTGCTGCCGATCTATGTTCTATGTTTCTATGTTCTACCTGTTGTCTGATTGTCTCCCACCTGTTTCCCATCATGTGATCACTCCTTCCCTATTTAACCCGGTGGCTCCCATTGTGTTTTGTGCGTGTTTGTTTTTCGTTTCGTGTGTCGTTTGGTGAGCGGGTTAGTTCCTCCCTGTGTGGAGGTATTTTGTATTGGTTTCTTTACTTATTCAGTAAAGTAGGTTTTCATAGAGTTCTGTGTCCTGCGCCTGACTTCGATCCACCGCATTACACTGACACAGAACCACTGTAGTAGAGTACAGCTCAGTAGGACATAGTAGAGTACAGCTCAGTAGGACATAGTAGAGTACAGCTCAGTAGGACATAGTAGAGTACAGCTCAGTAGGACATAGTAGAGTACAGCTCAGTAGGACATAGTAGAGTACAGCTCAGTAGGACATAGTAGAGTACAGCTCAGTAGGACATAGTAGAGTACAGCTCAGTAGGACATAGTAGAGTACAGTTCAGTAGGACATAGTAGAGTACAGCTCAGTAGGACATAGTAGAGTACAGCTCAGTAGGACATAGTAGAGTACAGTTCAGTAGGACATAGTAGAGTACAGTTCAGTAGGACATAGTAGAGTACAGTTCAGTAGGACATAGTAGAGTACAGTTCAGTAGGACATAGTAGAGTTCAGTAGGACATAGTAGAGTACAGCTCAGTAGGACATAGTAGAGTACAGTTCAGTAGGACATAGTAGAGTACAGCTCAGTAGGACATAGTAGAGTCCAGCTCAGTAGGACATAGTAGAGTACAGCTCAGTAGGACATAGTAGAGTACAGCTCAGTAGGACATAGTAGAGTACAGCTCAGTAGGACATAGTAGAGTTCAGTGAAGTACAGTAGAGCAGAAGTTACCTGTCTGTCGTTCCTCTCTGAGTGGTCCACGGCCGTATAGTCCCCCTGCAGAGAGGGGGGAGGAGTCAGACACACACCCATCAGACAGACCAATCACAACACAATGAGGAAGCTCACAGTGCATTACAGCAGCGTTATCAACATTATCACGAGGTTAACAGCAACATTATCACGAGGTTAACAGCAACATTATCACGAGGTTAACAGTAACATTATCACGAGGTTAACAGTAACATTATCACAAATATTGTATGTGCAGCTGGAAGGACAGGAACTGTCACTTACATCATGGAGAGGGAAGGCAGAATCATAGACACCTTTAGCTATTAATGTGGTGATGCCTGAAAGAGACAGAGAGAGAGGTGTCGGTTACTCAATGTATCAACAAACTCATCTAATATTAGTGAGAGATGCTTCAGTGATCTGTATCAGCTTTCCCATTCAGAGGAGAGGAGGGGGCAAGAGAGGAGAGGAGAGGAGAGGGCAGGAGAGGAGAGGAGAGGAGAGGAGAGGAGAGGAGAGGAGGGGGCAAGAGAGGAGGAGGAGAGGAGAGGAGAGGAGAGGAGAGGGCAAGAGAGGAGAGGGCAAGAGAGGAGGAGGAGAGGAGAGGGCAGGAGAGGAGAGGGCAGGGCAAGAGAGGAGAGGGCAGGAGAGGAGAGGAGAGGGCAGGAGAGGAGAGGGCAGGAGAGGAGGGGAGAGGGCAAGAGAGGAGGAGGAGAGGAGAGGGCAAGAGAGGAGAGGGCAGGAGAGGAGAGGGCAAGAGAGGAGGAGGAGAGGAGAGGATTACATTTACATTTTTACATTTGTCATTTAGCAGACGCTCTTATCCAGAGCGACTTACAAATTGGTGCATTCACCTTATGATAGCAGCGGGCAAGATAGGAGAGGAGAGGGCAGGAGAGGAGAGGAGAGGGCAGGAGAGGAGAGGAGAGGGCAGGAGAGGAGAGGGCAGGAGAGGAAATGGCAGGAGAGGAGAGGGCAGGAGAGGAGAGGGCAGGAGAGGAAATGGCAGGAGAGGAGAGGGCAGGAGAGGAAATGGCAGGAGAGGAGAGGGCAGGAGAGGAGCAATCCATCTAGTTTTACATGTAGAAAAAGATCTCAAACTCATGTTGTTAGGGACAGTTGGAACTATGGTGGGGGTCCAAAAAAGGGGAGGGTTGTCAAACTTTTTTTGTTGCTTTGGGGACAGGGGAGGGTAGTGTGGTTATTTATTGGGAACAGGGGAGGGTAGTGTGCTATTTATTGGGAACAGGGGAGGGTAGTGTGGTTATTTATTGGGAACAGGGGAGGGTAGTGTGGTTATTTATTGGGAACAGGGGAGGGTAGTGTGGTTATTTATTGGGAACAGGGGAGGGTAGTGTGTTATTTATTGGGAACAGGGGAGGGTAGTGTGTTATTTATTGGGAACAGGGGAGGGTAGTGTGGTTATTTATTGGGAACAGGGGAGGGTAGTGTGGGTATTTATTGGGAACAGGGGAGGGTAGTGTGGTTATTTATTGGGAACAGGGGAGGGTAGTGTGTTATTTATTGGGAACAGGGGGAGGGTAGTGTGTTATTTATTGGGAACAGGGGAGGGTAGTGTGTTATTTATTGGGAACAGGGGAGGGTAGTGTGTTATTTATTGGGAACAGGGGAGGGTAGTGTGGTTATTTATTGGGAACAGGGGAGGGTAGTGTGTTATTTATTGGGAACAGGGGAGGGTAGTGTGTTATTTATTGGGAACAGGGGGAGGGTAGTGTGTTATTTATTGGGAACAGGGGAGGGTAGTGTGGTTATTTATTGGGAACAGGGAGGGTAGTGTGTTATTTATTGGGAACAGGGGAGGGTAGTGTGTTATTTATTGGGAACAGGGGAGGGTAGTGTGGTTATTTATTGGGAACAGGGGAAAGTAGTGTGTTATTTATTGGGAACAGGGGAGGGTAGTGTGTTATTTATTGGGAACAGGGGAGGGTAGTGTGTTATTTATTGGGAACAGGGGGAGGGTAGTGTGCTATTTATTGGGAACAGGGGAGGGTAGTGTGCTATTTATTGGGAACAGGGGAGGGTAGTGTGCTATTTATTGGGAACAGGGGAGGGTAGTGTGGGTATTTATTGGGAACAGGGGAGGGTAGTGTGGTTATTTATTGGGAACAGGGGAGGGTAGTGTGTTATTTATTGGGAACAGGGGAGGGTAGTGTGTTATTTATTGGGAACAGGGGAGGGTAGTGTGTTATTTATTGGGAACAGGGGAGGGTAATG
The DNA here is from genome assembly GCF_020615455.1 of Coregonus clupeaformis. Classification (NCBI taxonomy): domain Eukaryota; kingdom Metazoa; phylum Chordata; class Actinopteri; order Salmoniformes; family Salmonidae; genus Coregonus; species Coregonus clupeaformis. The sequence continues at coordinate 40,857 of NW_025536442.1, forward strand.
TGTTATTTATTGGGAACAGGGGAGGGTAGTGTGTTATTTATTGGGAACAGGGGAGGGTAGTGTGGTTATTTATTGGGAACAGGGGAGGGTAGTGTGTTATTTATTGGGAACAGGGGAGGGTAGTGTGTTATTTATTGGGAACAGGGGAGGGTAGTGTGTTATTTATTGGGAACAGGGGAGGGTAGTGTGTTATTTATTGGGAACAGGGGAGGGTAGTGTGTTATTTATTGGGAACAGGGGAGGGTAGTGTGGTTATTTATTGGGAACAGGGGAGGGTAGTGTGTTATTTATTGGGAACAGGGGAGGGTAGTGTGTTATTTATTGGGAACAGGGGAGGGTAGTGTGTTATTTATTGGGAACAGGGGAGGGTAGTGTGTTATTTATTGGGAACAGGGGAGGGTAGTGTGTTATTTATTGGGAACAGGGGAGGGTAGTGTGGTTATTTATTGGGAACAGGGAGGGTAGTGTGTTATTTATTGGGAACAGGGGAGGGTAGTGTGTTATTTATTGGGAACAGGGGAGGGTAGTGTGTTATTTATTGGGAACAGGGGAGGGTAGTGTGGTTATTTATTGGGAACAGGGGAGGGTAGTGTGTTATTTATTGGGAACAGGGGAGGGTAGTGTGTTATTTATTGGGAACAGGGGAGGGTAGTGTGTTATTTATTGGGAACAGGGGAGGGTAGTGTGTTATTTATTGGGAACAGGGGAGGGTAGTGTGGTTATTTATTGGGAACAGGGGAGGGTAGTGTGTTATTTATTGGGAACAGGGGAGGGTAGTGTGTTATTTATTGGGAACAGGGGAGGGTAGTGTGTTATTTTTGGGAACAGGGGAGGGTAGTGTGCTATTTATTGGGAACAGGGGAGGGTAGTGTGCTATTTATTGGGAACAGGGGAGGGTAGTGTGCTATTTATTGGGAACAGGGGAGGGTAGTGTGGGTATTTATTGGGAACAGGGGAGGGTAGTGTGGTTATTTATTGGGAACAGGGGAGGGTAGTGTGTTATTTATTGGGAACAGGGGAGGGTAGTGTGTTATTTATTGGGAACAGGGGAGGGTAGTGTGTTATTTATTGGGAACAGGGGGAGGGTAATGTGTTATTTATTGGGAACAGGGGAGGGTAGTGTGGTTATTTATTGGGAACAGGGGAGGGTAGTGTGGTTATTTATTGGGAACAGGGGAGGGTAGTGTGTTATTTATTGGGAACAGGGAGGGTAGTGTGTTATTTATTGGGAACAGGGGGAGGGTAGTGTGTTATTTATTGGGAACAGGGGAGGGTAGTGTGTTATTTATTGGGAACAGGGGAGGGTAGTGTGTTATTTATTGGGAACAGGGGAGGGTAGTGTGGTTATTTATTGGGAACAGGGGAGGGTAGTGTGTTATTTATTGGGAACAGGGGAGGGTAGTGTGTTATTTATTGGGAACAGGGGAGGGTAGTGTGTATTTATTGGGAACAGGGGAGGGTAGTGTGTTATTTATTGGGAACAGGGGAGGGTAGTGTGTTATTTATTGGGAACAGGGGAGGGTAGTGTGGTTATTTATTGGGAACAGGGGAGGGTAGTGTGTTATTTATTGGGAACAGGGGAGGGTAGTGTGTTATTTATTGGGAACAGGGGGAGGGTAGTGTGTTATTTATTGGGAACAGGGGAGGGTAGTGTGTTATTTATTGGGAACAGGGGAGGGTAGTGTGTTATTTATTGGGAACAGGGGAGGGTAGTGTGCTATTTATTGGGAACAGGGGAGGGTAGTGTGGGTATTTATTGGGAACAGGGGAGGGTAGTGTGGTTATTTATTGGGAACAGGGGAGGGTAGTGTGTTATTTATTGGGAACAGGGGGAGGGTAGTGTGTTATTTATTGGGAACAGGGGAGGGTAGTGTGTTATTTATTGGGAACAGGGGAGGGTAGTGTGGTTATTTATTGGGAACAGGGGAGGGTAGTGTGTTATTTATTGGGAACAGGGGAGGGTAGTGTGTTATTTATTGGGAACAGGGGAGGGTAGTGTGTTATTTATTGGGAACAGGGGAGGGTAGCGTGTTATTTATTGGGAACAGGGGAGGGTAGTATCCACCATTCGTAGTGACAGTGGCTTGCGAAAGTATTCACCCCCCTTGGCATTTTTCCTATTTCAGGTTTGTTGTGGTGCCATATTCTTTCCATGTTTTAATAATGGATTTTAAATGGTGCTCCATGGGATGTTCAAAGTTTCTGATATTTTTTTATAACCCAACCCTGTTCTGTACTTCTCCACAACTTTGTCCCTGACCTGTTTGGAGAGCTCCTTGGTCTTCATGGTGCCGCTTGCTTGGTGGTGCCCCTTGCTTAGTGGTGTTACAGACTCTGGGGCCTTTCAGAACAGGTGTGTATATACTGAGATCATGTGACACTTAGATTGCACACAGGTGGACTTTATTTAACTAATTATGTGACTTCTGAAAGTAATCAGTTGCACCAGATCTTATTTAGGGGCTTCATAGCAAAGGGGGTGAATACATATGCACGCACCATTTTTCCGTTATTTTTTTTTAAGATTTTTTTTTTAATAAGTTATTTTTTTCGTTTCACTTCACCAATTTGGACTATTTTATGCATGTCCATTACATGACATTCAAATAAAAATACATTTAAATTACAGATTGTAATGCAACAAAATAGGAAAAACACCAAGGGGGATGAATACTCTTTAGCAAGGCACTGTAGTCTACCAGTCTATCCTGCCCTCTATCCACCATTCATAGTGATAATATAGTCTACCAGTCTAACTGTCTACCCTGCCCTCTATCCACCATTCATAGTGATAATATAGTCTACCAGTCTAACTGTCTATCCTGCCCTCTATCCACCATTCATAGTGACAATAGTGGTTGGTGGATCGTTTGTCCAGATCGGCAATAAGCTCTGGACAATAAGCTAACTAGGAATTTAACCACAAAAGTTATTTTTATGTGCGCAACAAGTCAGTTTGTTGGAAACACAACTGATGGGAAAATGTTAAATTATTATTAAAATGCGCATATTGTTTTTATGCAGAATTGAATATTTGCATGAAAATCTGTCGCCAATTGGAAGGAAACCCAGTCATAGACACCCTAAAGTCTCTGGCAATTATGGCAGTGTGCCCCAGAGATGCGTCTGTACAGGCCCACCTCTGTGTAGACACGTCCTGGCAGCCATCAACCACTGCCCCGCTGCCTTGTGGGTTAGTCTGGTACGACAAAGGCTAGAGGAGCACACCCTGAGAGAAAAGCAGCGTGCTGGCGGGGCGGTAGGTGGACACCGACAGACTGGGGATCCGGCAGCCTCCTGCAGCTGTGGAAGATACTGGTCGTCCTGGGTTTGCCCCCTTACCAGTGGACTCTCATCTTCCTACAGTGAAGTAGTGTTGTTGGGGATTGCACACCCTCAGCGGCACTTTAAATAACTTCCTTTGCGCAGGTATCCACTTCTGACCTCGGTCAAGCCATGACCCGGAAACCGGACTAGAGTCTGGCGGCGTGCCCTGAGTGAGACCAGGTTCCTGAATGATGGTTCTGGAAAGAGGAGGGAGAAGGCTACACCTTCTTCTGGAAAAGGGGTTAGGGTCAGGGTGGGACTGGCAATTAAGAACAGCCTTTTACCCAGACTGAGCCTTCGTCCACCCATTCAAGACCTCAACCATTCGCCAACCTTCCAAGAGGTGTTATCAGCTATCCGCTCCCTCAAGAACAACAAGACTCCTGGTGCTGACAGCATCCAGGCAGAGCTACTTAAGAAGGGAGGTTCCTTCTGGCGCTGACAGCATCACGGCAGAGCTACTTAAGAAGGGAGGTTCCTTCTGGCGCTGACAGCATCCTGGCAGAGCTACTTAAGAAGGGAGGCTACTCCTGGCGCTGACAGCATCCCGGCAGAGCTACTTAAGTAGGGAGGTTCCTCCTGGCGCTGACAGCATCCTGGCAGAGCTACTTAAGAAGGGAGGTTCCTCCTGGCGCTGACAGCATCCTGGCAGAGCTACTTAAGAAGGGAGGTTCCTTCTGCACCAGAACACTCCACCAGTACATCACTGAGGTGTGGGACCGGGAGATCGTCCCCCAACAGTGGTGGGTTTGGGACCGGGAGATCGTCCCCCAACAGTGGTGGGTTTGGGACCGGGAGATCGTCCCCCAACAGTGGTGGGTTTGGGACCGGGAGATCGTCCCCCAACAGTGGTGGGTTTGGGACCGGGAGATCGTCCCCCAACAGTGGTGGGTTTGGGACCGGGGAGATCGTCCCCCAACAGTGGTGGGTTTGGGACCGGAGATCGTCCCCCAACAGTGGTGGGTTTGGGACCGGGAGATCGTCCCCCAACAGAACAAGGGTGACAAGTCCATCTGCGGCAACAGCCGGGGGGAAATCCCTTCTGGCTGTTGCCGGCAAGGTCCTGGCTAAGGTGATGCTACACAGGCTGGTGAACAACGTCACAGAGGAACTGCTGCCAGAGTCAGAAAGAACAGTAGTACGGTCGACATGATATTCACGGCAACTCCAGGTGACGTGCCGTGGACTAACATCAGGACCTCTCCAAGGCCTTTGTCGACCTCTCCATGGCCTTCGACACTGTGAGCAGGGAATTACTATGGGGCATTCTAATTTGTCACAAATTAGTCAACATCCTTTGCCAGTTCCATGATGGGATGATGGCCCGGGTGGCCATAGGAGGGCAGGAGTCAGTGCTCTTTGGAGTAAGCATCAGGAGGCTCCAAGCAACCACCAAGGTTTGGACGGAGCGGGTTCTTGAGCTGCAGTATGCTGATGACTGTGTTCTTGTGGCCCAGAACACCTTCAGTCCATCCTTGTAGCGGCTGTGAGGGTCTATAGCAGGATGGAACTGTCTATCAACACCACCAAGACAGAGGTGGTCTGCCAATGGAGATCCAGCCCTCCACCCAACATGCCTGTTTTCACCATTGAACACAAATCACTGCCAATAGTCCCGTCCTTCAAACACCCGGGCAGCATCCTCTCGGAGGACTGCAGCATCGACCTCGAAATTCAAAATAGGATCAAGCAAGCATCAGCTTCCTTCGGGAAACTCAGACACAGGGTCTTCCAAAACAGGGATCTCCGCCTCCACACCAAAGTCACCGTCTATCGTCTGCATCACCACACTTCTTTACAGCTGTTCTATCAAGCTGTCTGCATCACCACACTTCTTTACAGCTGTTCTATCAAGCCGTCTGCATCGCCACACTTCTTTACAGCTGTTCTATCAAGCCGTCTCCATCACCACACTTCTTTACAGCTGTTCTATCAAGCCGTCTGCATCACCACACTTCTTTACAGCTGTTCTATCAAGCCGTCTGCATCACCACACTTCTTTACAGCTGTTCTATCAAGCCGTCTGCATCACCACACTTCTTTACAGCTGTTCTATCAAGCCGTCTGCATCACCACACTTTACAGCTGTTCTATCAAGCCGTCTGCATCACCACACTTCTTTACAGCTGTTCTATCAAGCCGTCTGCATCGCCACACTTCTTTACAGCTGTTCTATCAAGCCGTCTGCATCACCACACTTCTTTACAGCTGTTCTATCAAGCCGTCTGCATCACCACACTTCTTTACAGCTGTTCTATCAAGCCGTCTGCATCACCACACGTCTTTACAGCTGTTCTATCAAGCCGTCTGCATCACCACACTTCTTTACAGCTGTTCTATCAAGCCGTCTGCATCACCACACTTCTTTACAGCTGTTCTATCAAGCCGTCTGCATCACCACACTTCTTTACAGCTGTTCTATCAAGCCGTCTGCATCACCACACTTCTTTACAGCTGTTCTATCAAGCCGTCTGCATCACCACACTTCTTTACAGCTGTTCTATCAAGCCGTCTGCATCACCACACTTCTTTACAGCTGTTCTATCAAGCCGTCTGCATCACCACAATTCTTTACAGCTGTTCTATCAAGCCGTCTGCATCACCACACTTCTTTACAGCTGTTCTATCAAGCCGTCTGCATCGCCACACTTCTTTACAGCTGTTCTATCAAGCCGTCTGCATCACCACACTTCTTTACAGCTGTTCTATCAAGCCGTCTGCAACGCCACACTTCTTTACAGCTGTTCCATCAAGCCGTCTGCATCGCCACACTTCTTTACAGCTGTTCTATCAAGCCGTCTGCATCGCCACACTTCTTTACAGCTGTTCTATCAAGCCGTCTGCATCGCCGCACTTCTTTACAGCTGTTCTATCAAGCCGTCTGCATCGCCACACTTCTTTACAGCTGTTCTATCAAGCCGTCTGCATCGCCACACTTCTTTACAGCTGTTCTATCAAGCCGTCTGCATCACCACACACTTCTTTACAGCTGTTCTATCAAGCCGTCTGCATCACCACACTTCTTTACAGCTGTTCCATCAAGCCGTCTGCATCACCACACTTCTTTACAGCTGTTCCATCAAGCCGTCTGCATCACCACACTTCTTTACAGCTGTTCTATCAAGCCGTCTGCATCACCACACTTCTTTACAGCTGTTCTATCAAGCCGTCTGCATCGCCACACTTCTTTACAGCTGTTCTATCAAGCCGTCTGCATCGCCACACTTCTTTACAGCTGTTCTATAAAGCTGTCTGCATCACCACACTTCTTTACAGCTGTTCTATCAAGCCGTCTGCATCACCACACTTCTTTACAGCTGTTCTATCAAGCCGTCTGCATCACCACACTTCTTTACAGCTGTTCTATCAAGCCGTCTGCACGCCACACTTCTTTACAGCTGTTCTATCAAGCCGTCTGCATCACCACACTTCTTTACAGCTGTTCTATCAAGCCGTCTGCATCACCACACTTCTTTACAGCTGTTCTATCAAGCCGTCTGCATCACCACACTTCTTTACAGCTGTTCTATCAAGCCGTCTGCATCACCACACTTCTTTACAGCTGTTCTATCAAGCCGTCTGCATCGCCACACTTCTTTACAGCTGTTCTATCAAGCCGTCTGCATCGCCACACTTCTTTACAGCTGTTCTATCAAGCCATCTGCATCACCACACTTCTTTACAGCTGTTCTATCAAGCCGTCTGCATCGCCACACTTCTTTACAGCTGTTCTATCAAGCCGTCTGCATCACCACACTTCTTTACAGCTGTTCTATCAAGCCGTCTGCATCGCCACACTTCTTTACAGCTGTTCTATCAAGCCGTCTGCATCACCACACTTCTTTACAGCTGTTCTATCAAGCCGTCTGCATCACCACACTTCTTTACAGCTGTTCCATCAAGCCGTCTGCATCACCACACTTCTTTACAGCTGTTCCTATCAAGCCGTCTGCATCACCACACTTCTTTACAGCTGTTCTATCAAGCCGTCTGCATCGCCACACTTCTTTACAGCTGTTCTATCAAGCCGTCTGCATCGCCACACTTCTTTACAGCTGTTCTATAAAGCTGTCTGCATCACCACACTTCTTTACAGCTGTTCTATCAAGCCGTCTGCATCACCACACTTCTTTACAGCTGTTCTATCAAGCCGTCTGCATCACCACACTTCTTTACAGCTGTTCTATCAAGCCGTCTGCATCGCCACACTTCTTTACAGCTGTTCTATCAAGCCGTCTGCATCGCCACACTTCTTTACAGCTGTTCTATCAAGCCGTCTGCATCCCCACACTTCTTTACAGCTGTTCTATCAAGCCGTCTGCATCACCACACTTCTTTACAGCTGTTCTATCAAGCCGTCTGCATCACCACACTTCTTTACAGCTGTTCTATCAAGCCGTCTGCATCACCACACTTCTTTACAGCTGTTCTATCAAGCCGTCTGCATCACCACACTTCTTTACAGCTGTTCTATCAAGCCGTCTGCATCGCCACACTTCTTTACAGCTGTTCTATCAAGCCGTCTGCATGGCCGCACTTCTTTACAGCTGTTCTATCAAGCCGTCTGCATCGCCACACTTCTTTACAGCTGTTCTATCAAGCCGTCTGCATCACCACACTTCTTTACAGCTGTTCTATCAAGCCGTCTGCATCACCACACTTCTTTACAGCTGTTCTATCAAGCCGTCTGCATCGCCACACTTCTTTACAGCTGTTCCTATCAAGCCGTCTGCATCGCCGCACTTCTTTACAGCTGTTCTATCAAGCCGTCTGCATCACCACACTTCTTTACAGCTGTTCTATCAAGCCGTCTGCATCACCACACTTCTTTACAGCTGTTCTATCAAGCCGTCTGCATCACCACACTTCTTTACAGCTGTTCTATCAAGCCGTCTGCATCACCACACTTCTTTACAGCTGTTCTATCAAGCCGTCTGCATCGCCGCACTTCTTTACAGCTGTTCTATCAAGCCGTCTGCATCACCACACTTCTTTACAGCTGTTCTATCAAGCCGTCTGCATCACCACACTTCTTTACAGCTGTTCTATCAAGCCGTCTGCATCACCACACTTCTTTACAGCTGTTCTATCAAGCCGTCTGCATCACCACACTTCTTTACAGCTGTTCTATCAAGCCGTCTGCATCGCCACACTTCTTTACAGCTGTTCTATCAAGCCGTCTGCATTGCCACACTTCTTTACAGCTGTTCTATCAAGCCATCTGCATCACCACACTTCTTTACAGCTGTTCTATCAAGCCGTCTGCATCACCACACTTCTTTACAGCTGTTCTATCAAGCCGTCTGCATCGCCACACTTCTTTACAGCTGTTCTATCAAGCCATCTGCATCACCACACTTCTTTACAGCTGTTCTATCAAGCCGTCTGCATCGCCACACTTCTTTACAGCTGTTCTATCAAGCCATCTGCATCACCACACTTCTTTACAGCTGTTCTATCAAGCCGTCTGCATCACCACACTTCTTTACAGCTGTTCTATCAAGCCGTCTGCATCGCCACACTTCTTTACAGCTGTTCTATCAAGCCATCTGCATCACCACACTTCTTTACAGCTGTTCTATCAAGCCGTCTGCATCACCACACTTCTTTACAGCTGTTCTATCAAGCCGTCTGCATCGCCACACTTCTTTACAGCTGTTCTATCAAGCCGTCTGCATCGCCACACTTCTTTACAGCTGTTCTATCAAGCCGTCTGCATCACCACACTTCTTTACAGCTGTTCTATCAAGCCGTCTGCATCACCACACGTCTTTACAGCTGTGAAGCCTGGGTCACTTAGTCGCCACAACAAGCAGCTCGAGCGATTCCACATAAGATGCCAGCAGTGCATCCTGGGAATCACCTGGTGCGATCGATTGCCCCATACAGAAACACTTGCCCCAAGACCAACTGCAAGAGTACTGAGGCCATGGTTTGGGTTAAGGTTAGGGGTCAGCGGTCACTCACCCATGGATTGGCTGGTGCGCGTGCAGGCGGTGCGTCTCAGGATCTCGTACACCTGAGAGGGTCATAGGTCACACAGAATATTGTGTCAGAGAGAAACAGAGACCTGAAACCATATTCCCATTGATTCTTGACATTCATATAAAAACAGAGAAACATCCTTAATGAGAGACTTACTATTCGACTGCGTATGCGTTGTCAAAGAACGTGTCTTTAGAGGTGATGTTAAATCTGTAGAGAACAAATAATAGGTGTCAACTCAGGAAACTCACAACAACCACACAGATGGTTCTCAATATAGACCAACTGTTGTCAGAGTGTGTGTGTGAGTACGTGTGTGTGTGTGGGGGGGGGGGGGGTGGTGTGGGTGCATCTTACAAGTGTAGTTTTTCCCTGGAGAAGCAGTGGGAGAGCTGCTTGGTGGTGCTGTGGCCTAGCTGGGGGATGTTGGGTTGGAACGGCTGGTTCACCTTCCTCCAGAACTCACTGAGGCTGGCACTGAACCCATGCTCCTCCTTCAGACCATAGCTCTACACACAGACAACAGACACACACAGAGAGAGACAGAGACAGAGAGAGAGAGACAGAGACAGAGACAGAGACAGAGAGAGAGAGACAGAGACAGAGACAGAGACAGAGACAGAGAGAGAGAGAGAGAGAGAGAGAGGGAGAGAGAGAGAGAGAGAGAGAGAGAGAGAGAGAGAGAGACAGGCAGTAAGCAATGGCAAAGTAATTTATCCAACAGTCATATAAACATCTTACTCTGCTTATCTTAAAATCAGCGTAAGGTTAAAATCTAAGTAAGCATCGTCGATTAAAATCTGGTTTTCTGACAAATCTTTCGAACGATTAGGACACGTAACACCGTTCCAGCAGTGTGTTTGATCTGCTCATGTGCCAGCACCAGCTTCGAGAACCTCCCTCTTTAGTGCCAGTGAAGTGAGTTCAGAACAACTGAATGAATGCATCTTAGAAGTAGTTTTCACATACAAACGTTATATGCAGAACATATTAATATGTCAGAATCAAATATGCTTCACAAAAATAACATGGTCGCTGTGGTAGAACGTTTATGTTGATTGGTGATTTTCTGCACTTAATCAGAGTGCCATCAGGTAGCCGTCTGGCAGTCCGACGGACCAATCGGAGTTTGGCGAATGCCAGGAGAACGCTACCTGCCCCTGGCAGTCGGCCGGACGAATCAGAGTTTGGCGAATGCCAGGGAGAACGCTACCTGCCCCTGGCAGTCCGACGGACGAATCAGAGTTTGGGCGAATGCCAGGAGAACGCTACCTGCCCCTGGCAGTCCGACGGACGAATCAGAGTTTGGCGAATGCCAGGAGAACGCTACCTGCCCCTGGCGGTCCGGCCAGACGAATCAGAGTTTGGCGAATGCCAGGAGAACGCTACCTGCCCTGGCAGTCCGACTGACGAATCAGAGTTTGGCGAATGCCAGGAGAACGCTACCTGCCCCTGGCAGTCCGACGGAGCGAATCAGAGTTTGGCGAATGCCAGGAGAACGCTACCTGCCCCTGGCAGTCCGGCCGGACGAATCAGAGTTTGGCGAATGCCAGGAGAACGCTACCTGCCCCTGGCAGTCGACCAGACGAATCAGAGTTTGGCGAATGCCAGGAGAACGCTACCTGCCCCTGGCAGTCCGACGGACGAATCAGAGTTTGGCGAATGCCAGGAGAACGCTACCTGCCCCTGGCAGTCCGACGGACGAATCAGAGTTTGGCGAATGCCAGGAAAACGCTACCTGCCCCTGGCAGTCCGGACGAATCAGAGTTTGGCGAATGCCAGGAGAACGCTACCTGCCCCTGGCAGTCCGGACGACGAATCAGAGTTTGGCGAATGCCAGGAGAACGCTACCTGCCCCTGGCAGTCCGGCCGGACGAATCAGAGTTTGGCGAATGCCAGGAGAAGCACCTGCCCTGGCAGTCCGACGGACGAATCAGAGTTTGGCGAATGCCAGGAGAAGCGCTACCTGCCCCTGGCAGTCCGACGGACGAATCAGAGTTTGGCGAATGCCAGGAGAACACTACCTGCCCTGGCAGTCCGACGGACGAATCAGAGTTTGGCGAATGCCAGGAGAACGCTACCTGCCCCTGGCAGTCCGAGCGACGAATCAGAGTTTGGCGAATGCCAGGAGAACGCTACCTGCCCCTGGCAGTCCGGGCGGAGCGAATCAGAGTTTGGCGAATGCCAGGAGAACGCTACCTGCCCCTGGCAGTCCGACCGGACGAATCAGAGTTTGGCGAATGCCAGGAGAACGCTACCTGCCCCAATGCGTAGTACCAACTGTAAAGTTTGGTGGAGGAGGAATAATGGTCTGGAGGCTGTTTTTCATGATTCAGGCTCCTTAGTTCCAGTGAAGGGAAATCTTAACGCTACAGCATATGATAATATTCTAGACGATTTTGTGGCAACAGTTTGGGGAAGGCCTTTTCCTGTTTCAGCAAGACAATGCCCCCGTGCACAAAGCGAGGTCCATACAGAAATGGTTTGTCGAGATCGGTGTGGAAGAACCTGACTTGTCTGCACAGAGCCCTGACCTCAACCACATCGAACAGCTTTGGGATGAATTTGGAACGTCGCCTGCGAGCCAGGCCTAATTGCCCAACATCAGTGCCAGACCTCACTAATGCTCTTGTAGCTGAATGGAAGCAAGTCCCCGCAGCAATGTTCCAACATCTAGTGGAAAGCCTTCCCAGAAGAGTGGAGGCTGTTATAGCAGCAAAGGGGGGACCAACTCCATATTAATGCCCATGATTTTGGAATGAGATGTTCGACAAGCAGGTGTCCACATACTTTTGGTAATGTAGTATAAGTCCCCTTTGGTCGATTTTCCCGAATGTGAGTTGTTACATTGCAAAAGACACGTCTCTGCTGTAGTGTGATTCCGACAGCTTTTTCCTTTAAAAGTTCACCACGCTGTTTCAGGTAGCAGCTAAAGTAATCCAAGTAGGAGAATAATCCACCGTGTCTTCATGTGGCTCTACTGTGGCCTGATGGGTAATCTGATGCAACATTAAAGATTGCTAAAACTACTATAAAACAAAGCAACAACAACGGATGAGTTTAAAAAAGAAAGAAAACGCTGCAAGGCACTACTGAGATGAACCCCCTGTTTGTGTTAGGGGAGGATCCATCCATGGGATTAAACACACACACAGGGGGCTGTAAAGGGAGGAGGTCTCACCTTATTAGTGGGGGACACACAGGGGGGCTGTAAAGGGAGGAGGTCTCACCTTATTAGTGGGGACACACAGGGGGCTGTAAAGGGGTGGAGGTCTCACCTTATTGGTGGGGACTTTAATCTTGAGGAACTCTGCCTCCCTGCTCAGGACCGGCCAGGGGACATGGAGCCGAGTGAAGCTGGGCCCGAGACCCTGACCTGGAGGAGAGGAGAGGCACAGGGGTAGGAACCAACAGTCAGATAGCACACAGTTTAATACCAGGAGAGGAGGACAGGGGTAGGAACCAACAGTCAGATAGCACACAGTTTAATACCAGGAGAGGAGGACAGGGGTAGGAACCAACAGTCAGATAGCACACAGTTTAATACCAGGAGAGGAGGACAGGGGGTAGGAACCAACAGTCAGATAGGACACAGTTTAATACCAGGAGAGGCACAGGGGGTAGGAACCAACAGTCAGATAGCACACAGTTTAATACCAGGAGAGGCACAGGGGGTAGGAACCAACAGTCAGATAGCACACAGTTTAATACCAGGAGAGGCACAGGGGGTTGGAACCAACAGTCAGATAGCACACAGTTTAATACCAGGAGAGGAGGACAGGGGGTAGGAACCAACAGTCAGATAGCACACAGTTTAATACCAGGAGAGGAGGACAGGGGTAGGAACCAACAGTCAGATAGCACACAGTTTAATACCAGGAGAGGGAGGACAGGGGGTAGGAACCAACAGTCAGATAGCACACAGTTTAATACCAGGGAGAGGAGGACAGGGGGTAGGAACCAACAGTCAGATAGCACACAGTTTAATACCAGGAGAGGAGGACAGGGGTAGGAACCAACAGTCAGATAGCACACAGTTTAATACCAGGAGAGGAGGACAGGGGTAGGAACCAACAGTCAGATAGCACACAGTTTAATACCAGGAGAGGAGGACAGGGGTAGGAACCAACAGTCAGATAGCACACAGTTTAATACCAGGAGAGGAGGACAGGGGTAGAACCAACAGTCAGATAGCACACAGTTTAATACCAGGAGGGAGAGGCACAGGGGTAGGAACCAACAGTCAGATAGCACACAGTTTAATACCAGGAGAGGAGGACAGGGGGTAGGAACCAACAGTCAGATAGCACACAGTTTAATACCAGGAGAGGCACAGGGGTAGGAACCAACAGTCAGATAGGACACAGTTTAATACCAGGAGAGGCACAGGGGGTAGGAACCAACAGTCAGATAGCACACAGTTTAATACCAGGAGAGGCACAGGGGGTAGGAACCAACAGTCAGATAGCACACAGTTTAATACCAGGAGAGGAGGACAGGGGGTAGGAACCAACAGTCAGATAGCACACAGTTTAATACCAGGAGAGGAGGACAGGGGGTAGGAACCAACAGTCAGATAGCACACAGTTTAATACCAGGAGAGGAGGACAGGGGTAGGAACCAACAGTCAGATAGCACACAGTTTAATACCAGGAGAGGCACAGGGGGTGGAACCAACAGTCAGATAGCACACAGTTTAATACCAGGAGAGGAGGACAGGGGTAGGAACCAACAGTCAGATAGCACACAGTTTAATACCAGGAGAGGAGAGGCAGGGGGTAGGAACCAACAGTCAGATAGCACACAGTTTAATACCAGGAGAGGAGGACAGGGGGTAGGAACCAACAGTCAGATAGCACACAGTTTAATACCAGGAGAGGAGGACAGGGGGTAGGAACCAACAGTCAGATAGCACACAGTTTAATGCCAGGAGAGGAGGACAGGGGGTAGGAACCAACAGTCAGATAGCACACAGTTTAATACTCAGGAGAGGCACAGGGGGTAGGAACCAACAGTCAGATAGCACACAGTTTAATACCAGGAGAGGAGGACAGGGGTAGGAACCAACAGTCAGATAGCACACAGTTTAATACCAGGAGAGGCACAGGGGGTAGGAACCAACAGGTAGGAACCATAGTTTAATACCTGGGGGAGAGGACAGGTGATAGGAACCATTAGGTAGGAACCATTGTTTAATACCTGGAGGAGAGGACAGGGGTAGGAACCAACGGGTAGGAACCATAGTTTAATACCTGGGGGAGAGGACAGGGGTAGGAACCATTGTTTAATACCTGGAGGAGAGGACAGGGGGTAGGAACCAATAGGTGGAACCATAGTTTAATACCTGGGGAGAGGACAGGGGTAGGAACCAACAGATATAAACTAAAGTTTAAAACTAGGAGATGAGGAGGACAGGGGTAGGAACCAACAGGTAGGAACCATAGTTTAATACCTGGGGAGAGGACAGGGGTAGGAACCAACAGATATAAACTAACGCGGATACCCATCATCCATTGCTTACAATGATTTAAGTCAATAAATCATCATTTTAGTCAAAGTACTATATATTTGTGGTTGAAGTTGGAAACTTCTGATATTTTCTGTGCCAATGCTGTGTTTCCCCTATGATATGTTCTGTGCCAATGCTGTGTTTCCCCTATGATATGATATGTTCTGTGCCAATGCTGTGTTTCCCCTATGATATGTTCTGTGCCAATGCTGTGTTTCCCCTATGATATGTTCTGTGCCAATGCTGTGTTTCCCCATGATATGATATGTTCTGTGCCAATGCTGTGTTTCCCCCTATGATATGTTCTGTGCCAATGCTGTGTTTCCCCTATGATATGTTCTGTGCCAATGCTGTGTTTCCCCTATGATATGTTCTGTGCCAATGCTGTGTTTCCCCTATGATATGTTCTGTGCCAATGCTGTGTTTCCCCTATGATATGTTCTGTGCCAATGCTGTGTTTCCCCTATGATATGTTCTGTGCCAATGCTGTGTGTTTCCCCTATGATATGATATGTTCTGTGCCAATGCTGTGTTTCCCCTATGATACAGTGGGGAAAAAAAGTATTTAGTCAGCCACCAATTGTGCAAGTTCTCCCACTTAAAAAGATGAGAGAGGCCTGTAATTTTCATCATAGGTACACGTCAACTATGACAGACAAAATGAGAAAAAAAAATCCAGAAAATCACATTGTGGGATTTTTTATGAATTTATTTGCAAATTATGGTGGAAAGTAAGTATTTGGTCAATAACAAAAGTTTCTCAATACTTTGTTATATACCCTTTGTTGGCAATGACACAGGTCAAACGTTTTCTGTAAATCTTCACAAGGTTTTCACACACTGTTGCTGGTATTTTGGCCCATTCCTCCATGCAGATCTCCTCTAGAGCAGTGATGTTTTGGGGCTGTCAGCTGGGCAACACAGACTTTCAACTCCCTCCAAAGATTTTCTATGGGGTTGAGATCTGGAGACTGGCTAGGCCACTCCAGGACCTTGAAATGCTTCTTACTGAAGCCACTCCTTCGTTGCCCGGGCGGTGTGTTTGGGATCATTGTCATGCTGGAAAGACCCAGCCACGTTTCATCTTCAATGCCCTTGCTGATGGAAGGAGGTTTTCACTCAAAATCTCACGATACATGGCCCCATTCATTCTTTCCTTTACACGGATCAGTCGTCCCTGGTCCCTTTGCAGAAAAACAGCCCCAAAGCATGATGTTTCCACCCCCATGCTTCACAGTAGGTATGGTGTTCTTTGGATGCAACTCAGCATTCTTTGTCCTCCAAACACGACGAGTTGAGTTTTTACCAAAAAGTTATATTTTGGTTTCATCTGACCATATGACATTCTCCCAATCCTCTTCTGGATCATCCAAATGCACTCTAGCAAACTTCAGACGGGCCTGGACATGTACTGGCTTAAGCAGGGGACACGTCTGGCACTGCAGGATTTGAGTCCCTGGCGCGTAGTGTGTTACTGATGGTAGGCTTTGTTACTTTGGTCCCAGCTCTCTGCAGGTCATTCACTAGGTCCCCCGTGTGGTTCTGGGATTTTGCTCACCGTTCTTGTGATCATTTTGACCCCACGGGTGAGATCTTGCGTGGAGCCCCAGATCGAGGGAGATTATCAGTGGTCTTGTATGTCTTCCATTTCCTAATAATTGCTCCCACAGTTGATTTCTTCAAACCAAGCTGCTTACCTATTGCAGATTCAGTCTTCCCAGCCTGGTGCAGGTCACAATTTTGTTTCTGGTGTCCTTTGACAGCTCTTTGGTCTTGGCCATAGTGGAGTTTGGAGTGTGACTGTTTGAGGTTGTGGACAGGTGTCTTTTATACTGATAACAAGTTCCAACAGATGCCATTAATACAGGTAACGAGTGGAGGACAGAGGAGCCTCTAAAGAAGAAGTTACAGGTCTGTGAGAGCCAGAAATCTTGCTTGTTTGTAGGTGACCAAATACTTATTTTCCACCATAATTTGCAAATAAATTCATAAAAAATCCTACAATGTGATTTTCTGGATTTTTTTTCCTCATTTTGTCTGGCATAGTTGACGTGTACCTATGATGAAAATTACAGGCCTCTCTCATCTTGTTAAGTGGGAGAACTTGCACAATTGGTGGCTGACTAAATACTTTTTTTCCCCACTGTATGTTCTGTGCCAATGCTGTGTTTCCCCTATGATATGTTCTGTGCCAATGCTGTGTTTCCCCTATGATATGATATGTTCTGTGCCAATGCTGTGTTTCCCCTATGATATGATATGTTCTGTGCCAATGCTGTGTTTCCCCTATGATATGATATGTTCTGTGCCAATGCTGTGTTTCCCCTATGATATGTTCTGTGCCAATGCTGTGTTTCCCCTATGATATGTTCTGTGCCAATGCTGTGTTTCCCCTATGATATGATATGTTCTGTGCCAATGCTGTGTTTCCCCTATGATATGTTCTGTGCCAATGCTGTGTTTCCCCTATGACATGTTCTGTGCCAATGCTGTGTTTCCCCCTATGATATTTTCTGTGCCAATGCTGTGTTTCCCCCTATGATATTTTCTGTGCCAATGCTGTGTTTCCCCCTATGATATGTTCTGTGCCAATGCTGTGTTTCCCCCTATGATATGTTCTGTG